>NC_041383.1:288283539-288326165 GCF_002162155.2 Triticum dicoccoides | reverse complement strand
CCGCGAAACCCCGGCGTCCTCCGTCCGCCACCCCATCCCACCCATCAACCGCCGCCCTCCCTCCATCATGCCAGAGCGGATACCCCGACATCGTCGTCCACCGCAACCTGAGGGATCCACTTTCATCATCCATGCCATGCCATCCACTGAGCTTTCGTGAATATTTGTCTTGGAATAGCATTAGATCAATGAGCTATATGTTGTTATGAATTACCAAAACCACCTAGGGATAGTTGCACTTTCAATCTCCCCCTTTTTGGTAATTGATAACAACATATAGATCAAAGCTTCGACAAATGATAATAAGATTGAAAAACATCGTCGCTTTGAGAAGTATGAGATAAGCAAGAGCTCCCCCTAAATTTGTGCATAGTTTAAGATTTGCTTTGGACTGCAAATGCACAAGGAATTAGGCTCATGGGTTACTCTTCCATGTCACATACATCTTGGTGGAGCGCTACAAATAATAAAGATTGAATACATGCACTCATCACCAAGCAAAGTTAATGATCATATAAGGATAAGTAAGATAATATCATCTAACAAGCATAAGTGTAGCTTATGATCAAACACATGATCATCAATGTCTCATAGATAATAGCATAGTATCTCAAGCAATCAAAAGCAAACAAAGTTTAACCACCAAAGCAAGAGAGAACAAAAAGCAACACACTCTCTCTCGAAGCCTATGATCTATACATTTATCTCCCCTTTTGGCAACAAGTTACCAAAAAGTTCATAGAAAATGCATAGTACTAGATCGACTCTCAGGCTTGATCTTCAGGTGGTGGTGTAGAGATGGCTCCTTGGACGAAGGCTTCAGTTGATGTGGATGGAGCTGGAGGTGTAGGTGCTAGAGCTGGTTACACTGGAGCTGTAGGAGCTGTAGCTGGTGTAGATGAAGTGGCTCTGGTGTCTGTCAATAGCACTGCAGCTGATCTCAGAGCTCTAGGCACTCTGGCAAATGCATCTGTGGTTGTCTTGCCCTTCCTCTCCTGCATGTCATACTGTAGCTGCTCCACAACTGACTAAATCTCAGTTACTTTGACATCTAAATCATAGAATTTTTGTTCCTTGATTCTTTCCAGGCTCTCCTGGTTTTGAGTTAGGGTGTCCAACCCCTTCTCAATCCTCAAAGTTGATGCTATCAAGTAACCAAGCTGCTCCTGCTTGTTCTTCAGAAAGTACTCAGATGCCTCCTCTTGAGTTGGCATCTTGGCAGCCTTCTCTTTCTTTGCTTTCTCCTTCTTCTCTTGAGCTTGTACTGATGATGGTTCATTCTCATTCATCACAACTTGATTGTCCTCAAATTCTAGATAGATAGCAAAATGTTCCTTGTCCAGCAAGTATGTGCCTGTGCCCATCTTTGAGTTAATCAACTCCTGAATTTGTGGGGCATATCCACAACTTCTCTTTTGATCTGCTGCTGTCATCTTGATAGTCTCAACCATGAGGCTCGTGACCTTGAATTTTTGTGGCACATCAAACAACTGTAGCAAGTTTATAGCATGGCCTCTTATCATGTTGTGCTCACCTGACTTGGGTAATAGAGTATTCTTTAGGATCCAATTAATCGTTGGCAGCCCTGACAGAAGAAAATGAACTGACCCAAACTTATGTGTCTCAACTGCAGCATCTGGGATCTCCTTGTACATATGAGCCATGGTATTGTGATACATCTTCTTCTTGGCATAGATAACCAAGTCATCTTCCTGCTCCTTGGGTGCATTGATCAGATTTGCCCATTCCTCAATGGTTGATTGGTACCTTGTACCTTCAGACATCCAAACTATCCTGCCATCTGGATGGAAATGTGCTGTGGAGTAGAATTGCATAATGAGCTCATCATTCCACTTTGTGAGCTTCTGCCCAACAAAGTCTGCAACTCCACATGAAATGAAACTGTCTTGCACTCCAGGATAGTGTTCTTCATTCTCCTTCATGTAGGTCCAGTCGACCCACCTCATATCACACACTATAGGCTTCTTGTCCAACAACACTGTCTCATAGAAATCTTGTTGTTCCTCTGTGTGGAACCTGTAATCAACAGCAGTCCTTCTCCTCGTAGCATAGGGATCAGACAACCTCCACTGTCTGAGTCCTGCATCCTTTCTTAGCTTCATGTTCTTAGCCACAGGATGAGCATCATTGTGGTCTGGAATCTTGGGATTCACCTTCCTCAGGACTTGTCCTTCATCATCTTCCTCAGCAGCAACTTCAGGCACTGGGGCCTTGTTCTTCTCAGCAGCTGGTATACTCCTGGTATTCCTCTTTGGTGCATTCTTGGGCTTGGGGGCAGCTTTGGGTGCTTCTTTGGGCTTTGATGATGCAGCCCCTGACTTAATAGCATCACCCATCAGCTTTTGTGCCTTGGGTGCTGGCGCACCAACCTCTTCTTCCTCTTCCTCATCAGAGTCTCTCCTCACAGAGGGATTGCCAAGAACTTTGGCAGTGGTGGTTCTGACTCTCTTCTTCTTTTTATCTTGACTAACAGCTTCATCTTCTGACTCAATAGTAAACTTCATGGTTTCTCCAGTGGGAACCTTCCTGGGATTGGACGTGTGAATCCTTCTTGCAGGTGCCTCTTTGGAACAGGCTTTTCAGGTACTTGTGTTGATCCTCTGACCTTCAGCATAGGTGTCCTCTTGGCAGGGACCTTCCTATTAAGTCCAGGCTTTGTGTTCTTTGCTGAGTCATACTCTTTTTTGAGCACTACCTTCTTGGAAGTAGCCTCATCTTCAGCAGCCACATAGTCCTCATCCTCAGATTCTGAGGTTCTTTTCTTCCTTGTCCTGGTGGCAGCCTTAGGCAGATTGCTTGGGGTGCTCCTGCTGCCATCATCTGAAGTGCTAGAGGGACCAGTGCCCTCACTCATGTGAATCTTCTCTTCTTCCCTGTCTGCAAACACTGACTGCTGACCCTGTGAGTAGTTATAGATGAGATAGAGTGGATGAGCATCACAAAATGCAGAGATTTTTGCAAAAGAATGATTCAAAAACTTAGTTTTAGTTTTCCACAGAAAGCATTTCGGATCAATCGATTTTCAAACTCGGTGATACCAAAGCAGTTTTGGAACCTAACCTAGTGAACTCGGTCAGACCCAGTCACAGTTCGGTGGCATCGAGACTGCTAGGGTTTCACAAAGTTCTAAAATCGGTCACACGGATTAGCAATTCTCAGTCAGACCGAGAGTTACTAGTGCAATGGCGTTAGCCGAATCGGTGGGACAGAGTTTTTCAACTCGGTGGGTCTGAGATGGTTTCGGAGGAAACCTAACCCTAAATTTTCAAATCGCATCTATTCTAAGGATTGTTTTGACTGGATAGAGGTGTTTCAATCGTGGCAAGAATCATAATGAACACAATGTGCTGAGAATCAGACAAGGATAGCACTTTGATCGAGTTCATACCCTAGTTCGGCGATGAACTCGCTACGGCGGCAACAACGGAGTTGAAATCCGTTGACGGTGGCCCATACCAACGATAGGAGGCGGCTGGCGACAAAGTCAACGATCCGGAGACCTAGAAGGCAGAGCGAGCTATGCGCGGGTGAACAGGCTTGGAGAAAGTTTTCCAAATTTTTGCTCGTGTGAATATATAGCCCGACCTGTCGGTGTGATCGAGTGGAACGACTCGGTGGCACCGAGATGCATAACTGTTGACAGTTATAGCAACTCGGTGTGACCGAAAAGTTCAAATCGGTTGCACCGAGATGGAAATCCTAGATCTACTTGGTGATCTCGGTATGACAAAAATGGAAGAATCGGTCAGACCGAAAATCACAAAGAAGATTTGGAAGTTTAAGTCCATGATGAATTGGGGACTCCGAGTGCTCCTCACACAAAGTGGTTCGAATCTGACTTGATCAAATATTGTGATGTAGCATGAATAGAGTTTGAGACGAGAAAAGCATAGATAGCTAGAGAAGGTTCTTAGGCATTCTTGTCCATCCACTTGGCAAAAAGAAAAAGAATCCAATCAATCAAAACAACAAGTGGATGTCCTCGAATGTGTAAATATGCAACCAACATGCTCACACAATAAAATGGCAAATGAAATATGTGGCAAAGCATGCACAACCAATTCTAGCATCTATCAAACAATTGGCGATGACTAGGTCATCTATATATGAGTATATTGACTTAGGAGTCAAATGAGAACATTTGATCATAGGTCATACTCATCGTTTAAGCTCAAGTGGGGTTACCACTTTTACATGATGCATTGATGTGTTCACATCATTAGAGTTGCTTTGACTCAATTCTTAGAGTTAAGCTCCCCCTAGATGTGAGATCCCCCCTTAGAGGGATGAACTAACCTTGGGTTTTGTCGATGATGACTTCATGTAGGGTTGAAGATGTGGATGCTCAATGTTGATGTAGATCATTTGGAGCAATCCTTTGGAGTGAGTTGCACTTTCAATACCTACATGGGTTAGTCCCGCAAGGAACAAACAAGAATATCCATAGACATAGAGTGATGCACACACAAGATGATGTCCATGAAAACATTAGGTTACCTTGTCCCTTGCCTTACCAACACGAGGGTTTGTGACTCCTTGAACTAGTGCAAGATATGGAAGTTGATTGCACTTGTCCTTGCCATAATGATATGAGTGAAGAATGTTGGCAGAGTCACCCTCAAGAACCCTCTAGTTCTTCTTCTTCGGGATCCACATCATCTTGATGGGAATACTTGAAGTTGTAGTTGTACTTGATGAACTAGAACTTGACGTAGTCTTGGGAACCCACTTGACCAAGGTCTTAGGTGCTTCTTAAAATGCATCAATCTCCTCTTGAAGCTTGCCCTTGCCTTTGTTCTTGTGGTCTTGTGGTGGAAGATCATCTTGTGCTTGTGTTCCCTTGAAGGAAGTAGGATCATACTTCTCTTGTTGAGGAACAAACTTCGTCTTGGGGTATTGATCTTCTTCCCACTCAACTCCATTGGCATTGAACTTTCATTCAAAACCAACACCTTGATTTTTCCGGTGCCTTCCTTGCTTGCGTACAATTTCCTCAAATTGCTTACTCCCGGCAGGGCTCTTGTATACACCTTTCTCTATAACTCCCTTCGATAAGATATTTTCTTGCTCACGTGTAACTTGGCTAAGAGAGTCATTAGTGGAATCAAGAGAACTACTAGAAGCAACAATATTGGATTTGGCATTATTATTGTTACTACTAGAGGAAGGATCTTTCTTGTACTTGTTACTAGACTTGACTTGAGGCATGTAAGTAGATAAGAGTAAACGCTTGGAAATGTAAGAAGAACTTTTCTTACGGAGATCATCATTTATTGCCTTTAAGAACTCATGCTCTTGCTCAAGACTGAGCTTTTCAAAGCGTAACTTGTCCTGAGCCCTTCAAAGTTCTCGATGATCTTCAAAGATAGTTTCATGAGATAACTTAAGAGTGTTTAGTTCTTTAGTTAGAGGCTCAATCTTCTCCTTATCATTGTCATTCATTTTATCTTGATTAGCGTGATTAATTGACGTTTCATCATAGTATTCTTCACTAGAGTTGTCAACAAGTAAATCATCATCACCTAGAAAGTCATCTTCATCACTATTGAAATCAACATACTCGGGGTGTGTTACCTTAGGACCTTTGGCCATGAAGCATCTTCCAATTCCTTCATTTGGTGAATCAAATATGTCATAGGAGTTGGTTGATACAAGTGCTAGACCGGCAACACCTTCATCTTGACTATATTCGGAGTCGGAGTGATAGCTTCTCTCGGAGTGATTGTCGGAGTCCGCGCCGGATACCCATTCACCAACATGAGCTTGATGTCTTCGTTTTGTGTAGCTCTTTGATGACTTGTCCTTCCTTTCCGAATCCTTGCTCCTCCGTGAGGGTCTTCATTCATAACGATCATCTCTCCTTCTCTCTCTTGGTGGTGATTCTTCTCTTCTACTTCTTCTTTTTGGAGAATCTTCTCTTCTTTTGTAGGGTGCCGTACACTCATTGGAATAGTGTCTGGGTCTCCCACAATTGTAGCAATTGCGCTCTCGACTAGAAGATCTTTTGTCATTATAGGACCTTGACTTAGAGCTTCTTTCCTTGCTTCTACTCTTGTAGAATTTGTTGAAGTTCTTCACCATTAAGCTCAATTCTTCATTGAAGGTTTGTTTCTCACTTGATGATGTGGGGGCTTCACATGAGGCTTTGTAAGCACCACTTGACTTGTTGTGAAGTTCCTCCTTATCCTTGAGTGACATCTCATGAGCAACAATTCTTCCAATGACTTCCGTTGGCTTGAGATCTTTGTAATTTGGCATCATTTGGATCAATGTGCACACGGTATCATACTTTCCATCCAATGCTCTTAAGATCTTCTTGATGATGAATCTGTCGGTCATCTCTTCACTTCCTAAGCCGGCAATCTCATTTGTGATAAGAGCAAGCCTAGAGTACATTTCAGCGACACCTTCACCATCCTTCATTTTGAACTTGTCAAGCTGACTTTGGAGCACATCCAACTTGGATTCCTTGACGGAGTCGGTACCTTCATGCATATCAATCAAAGTATCCCATATTTCCTTTGCATTCTCAAGACGGCTGATTTTGTTGAATTCTTCAGGGCACAAGCCATTGAAGAGGATATCACAAGCTTGAGAGTTGTATTGCAGCATCTTCAATTCTTCCGTGCTAGCTTCACGGTTTGGCTCTCTCCCGTCAAAGAATTCACCTTGCAAGCCAATACACACAATAGCCCAAACGGCAGGGTTATGTCCGAGAATATGCATTTTCATCTTATGCTTCCAACTAGTAAAATTAGTACCATCAAAGTAAGGACCTCTACGGTGATAATTTCCCTCGCTAGACGCCATAGTCTCCTAGGTTGTGAAACCAAGGCTATGACCACCAAAATCTATGGAAATCAAAGCAAATGGAGACCAAAGCTCTGATACCACTTGTAGGACCTTGAAGTATGTCTAGAGGGGGGGTGATTAGACTACTTAACCAATTAAAAACTTAACATTTTCCCAATTTTAGAGTTTGGCAGATTTTAGCGATCCTTGGACAAGTCAAGCAATCTTCACACAATTCAAGCAAGCATGCAAAGAGTATATGAGCAGCGCAAATTAAAGCATGCAACTTGAAAGAATGTAAAGGGAAGGGTTTGGAGGATTCAAACGCAATTGGAGACACGGATGTTTTTGTCGTGGTTTCGATAGGTGGTGCTATCGTACATCCACGTTGATGGAGACTTCAACCCACGAAGGGTAACGGTTGCGCGAGTCCACGGAGGGCTTCACCCACGAAGGGTCCACGAAGAAGCAACCTTGTCTATCCCACCATGGCCGTCACCCACGAAGGATTTGCCTCGCTAGCGGTAGATCTTCATGAAGTAGGCGATCTCCTTGCCATTACAAACTCCTTGGTTCAACTCCACAATCTTGTCGGAGGGTCCCAAGTGACACCTAGCCAATCTAGGAGACACCACTCTCCAAGAAGTAACAAATGGTGCATTGATGATGAACTCCTTGCTCTTGTGCTACAAATGGTAGTCTCCCCAACACTCAACTCTCTCTCATAGGATTTGGATCTGGTGGAAAGAAGATTTGAGTGGAAAGCAACTTGGGGAAGGCTAGAGATCAAGATTCATATGGTAGGAATGGAATATCTTGGCCTCAACACATGAGTAGGTAGTTCTCTCTCAGAAATGGTAAGTTGGAAATGTAGGTTTGTTCTGATGGCTCTCTCCACGAATGAAGAGGAGGTGGAGGGGTATATATAGCCTCCACACAAAATCTAACCGTTACACACAATTTACCAAACTCGGTGGGACCGAATCTACAAACTCGGTCGGACCGATTTAGTAAACCTAGTGACCGTTAGGATTTTTGGTGGGACCGACATGCAACTCGGTGAGACCGATATGGTTAGGGTTAGGGCATAACGTAATCTCAGTGAGACCGATTACACAAACTCGGTGAGACCAATTTTGGTAATGGACACATAGAGGGTTGGTCAGGCAAACTCGGTGGGACCGATTCGCTCATCTTGGTTAGACCGAAATGTTACGAAAGGGAAACAGAGAGTTTACATTGCAATCTCGGTGGGACCGATCGCTCACTTCGGTTAGACCAAAACGTTACGAAGGGAAACAGAGAGATTACAATCCCATCTCGGTGAGACCGAGATCCCTATCAGTAAGACCGATTTGCCTAGGGTTTGTGGCAGTGGCTATGACATTTGAACTTGGTGGCGCCGGATAGAAAGAATCGGTGGGGCCAAGTTTGACTTTGGGTTTAGGTCATATGTGGATGTGAGAAAGTAGTTGAGGCTTTTTGGAGCATATCACTAAGCACTTGAAGCAAGAGGCTCATTAAGCAACACCTCATCCCTTCTTGATAGTATTGTCTTTTCCTATAGACTCAATGTGATCTTGGATTACTAAAATGTAAAATGTAGAGTCTTGAGCTTTTGAGCTTGAGCCAATCCTTTGTCCTTAATATTTTGAGGGATCCACTTTCATCATCCATGCCATGCCATTCATTGAGCTTTCCTGAAATATTTATCTTGGAATAGCATTAGCTCAATGAGCTATATGTTGTTATGAATTACCAAAAGCACCTACTGATAGTTGCACTTTCAGTAGCATGGGGATGCGGGGTGTTCTCATCACAGATATTGTGTATTGGCCATGTTCCTGAGTTTCTGGAGCATGGGGCCGTGCATGTGCTCCAGTGTTTGCCGCTCAAGCACTTCCTCTTTATTCTGCTATGCAATGGACTTGGCGTCGTCAACCTGTTGTTGAAGAAGAAGCAGCTCGACATGGGTGGAGGCCGATTCAGTCTGCGCCGAGACCAGGGCGGCTGCGGCGGCCTCCTCACGCCGCTCGGCTTTAGTCAGCTTGGACCTAAGGGCGGCAGTCTTGCCCGCAGCTTTGGTGTCAACCATCTTCACCTTCAAGTGATACCTACTCACAAGATCTGCGCAAGCCTCTTCCACGCGGCGGTCGACCTCCTCCTGGATTCGAGCCTCGCGCGCCAACATCGTCCTTAGCCTAGGTAACCTGGCGCTCCCTTGTCTCCAACCGCTCAAGGTCTAGATTGCGCTCAGCGGCCTCCAGCGTCCGTGCTTCCTCACGCCTCTGGAGCTCCTCCTCCTTGACAGGCATCCCCTTCAACGACGCAAGGGTGGCCTGACGCAGCTCCACTTGCTGCTCCAGGGAGGCGCTCCAGGCTTGGATTTCCCCCGCGCGCGCTTCTCTGCGATCTCGTGACAGTAATCTGCTTCCCGAGCCTCCTTTTACAGCCCGTGAGCAGGCCTCTCGCGAGGCCGCAAGCGACGCCTCGGCCTTCACATTATCAAGCTCGCGCTAGTGGTGCCTGAGATTGATGGCCACCTTCAGCTTGTGTCGCTCCTCTATCAGCCGCAGGCCCTCAACTTAAAGGCGCGCGTCCACATCTGCAATCTCTACACCAAGCTGGCACATCGCTCGTCCACCACACCACACACAGGAGTAGGGTATTACACCACAACGGTGGCCCGAACCTATATAAATCTTGTATCTCTTGTGTTGTTCATAGATCTATCTTAGGGATCGCGGTGAGGCTGAGGGCGTGTTTCGGTAGGGAGAGATCTTCGTGCGCACCCCAGTGTTCGAACCATAAGGGTTTTGCCAGAACCCAATATCCGGCACTGTCTAGCTTGCATTGCTTCTTATTTGTTGGAATGGTTTTTGCTTAGTTTACACAAACAGTTGTGAACATGCCATGCCGTCCTGTTTTTCGTACATATTCCATCCTGGTATCATGTGTTTTCCTTACATTAAAGTAGTGATTGTTAGTATCATGCATGAATGAGTTCTGAAGAGAGAATTTTATAGTTTTTTCTTGTCGGTTTTACTTGACAATTCAAAATAAATAAAGAGGAAGGAAGTTAGCAAGGTAGCGGATAAAGGTGCTCCTACCAAACGAAGGGCCTCTACAGTTTCTGCTCCTCCCCCCCCCCCCAAGATGATTTCCAAGAGAACACATGCATAGACACTCAACGTAGCTGTGTTTATGATGAGTATGTCTCCCCTAGTGCACCATCACCGGCGCTCCCTCTAACTTGGCACTGTTATATGTGGTTGCAAGTTATGTGTGATGTCTAGCTTGTATTGCTTCTAATTTTATTGAATTCGATCTGCTTACTTTACACTTTATACTTGAATAAGACATGTGTTCCTGTTTCTAGAACATACAATATCTGTCTATCACACCATGTTCTTACATCAAGTTATTACTGTTGTGTAACCTGCAACAATCACTTATCATAAGACACATTTGACTTCAAAGTGTGATATAGGTTACATCTCGCATTCTTTTCTAGCTTGTACTACTAATTCGTTGAAATGGCACTTATGACGAGACAGTTTTAACTTTGTAGAGTGATATTCGTTTCATCTTTCATATGGTGTCTAGCTTTCATTGCTTCTAATTTGTTGAAATGCCTTCTCCTTAGTTTGCACATCATAAGTTGTGAATATGCAATGTTGTGAATATGCAATGGCAGTAATGACGAGAGACCTCTAACTAGGTAGTGTGATGTCGTTTGCATTTTGCATATGATTTATTTCTTGCACTGCTTCACATTTGTTTAAATGCCATTGATGATGAGACACTGTTAACTTGGCAGAGCGATATTTGTAGCATCTTTCATATGGTGTCTACCTTCCATTGCATTTCTTCTAATTTGGTGAAATGTCTTCTGCTTAGTTTACACATCATAGTTCTGGTTATCTCTTCCGTTCTCTTTTTCATACATATTACATCCTCCTATCATGTGGTTGTCTAAGACCAAAGTTCAGTTCGTCTGCATCATGAATCCATTTGTTCTAAAGAACTAAATTCCTATTCGTTTCTATTGTCGGCTTGACTTAACATGGCACAGAGAAGGAGGAAGAAACAGAGAATGGCAGGGAATGAGAAGCGGATGAATCCTGCAGATTCTGCTAATATTGATGGTGCAATAGAAGTTCAAACTGATGTGGAAAATTCTACAAACATGGTATCCCATGTTACACGAGTTGCAAAAAAATCCAAACAGAAACAAATAGCTTCCACGAAACAAGCAGAGACAGCCCTAGTTCTTGCAACACTTACCACAGTACTACCAGTTGCATGAGTTACTCGTGCGTCAACTGAGCCAGCAGCACGTTCCCAAGATCCCTTGCCACCTGACACTAATTCCCAAGCACTCTTGACACAAGATGAGTTGGTAAGATCAGATGAACCTTGTGAGCTTCAACAACAAGAAGGTAGTTACTGGAGTCAAGTTATAGTTGCATGCTTCTTTATATGTAGTCTCACAGTTTGATGTACACTAACACTTCCTATGTTCGTTGTTGGACTAGCACCCAGGCGCAAGAGGAAACAAACAGAAGGGATAATGCTCGATAGGTTAACTAAATATAGAGGAGGAAGAATGGGGATCCGTTTTGAGGAAGGTTTAAAAAGGCCACGTGATGCTACAAAGTCAGCCAAGTTAGTATTAGAGGCAGCGGTTGCCGTTAGGTGTCATGTACGTATCCTCCCAACATGGATTCAGTACAGGAATGACAAAGACGAAACCCAGTCCAACACCTTCATCAACCATTTATCTATAAGTATGGTTATGTATGGAAAGTAGTAATATCGTCTTGCTCTGTTCCATACTTTCTAGGTTGCTGATAATGAGACTCCCATAATTTTCAACAGATGAGGTTCAAGTTCGATAGCCAAGATGATGCAAACAGACAAGCTCGCACCCATATTTTCAAGTCTGCTCTGCGACAGTGTCAATATAACTTGAGGAAAACTTACTTTGAAGGCAAGGCTAACAGTGAACATTCCCAAACATCCCTAGTGGAAAATATATCAGATGAATACTAGAGGGGCCTCAGTAAACACTAGTCTGATCCGAAGTATCAGCTACATGATATATATGTGATCAGATCACATGTTGAAGTCCTATTTACGCATGTGCCACACAAATCTATCTTCTTGTAGGTGAACTGTTCAAAGAACAAGGCCAACCGTACGAAAGTGAAATTCCAACAGATGACAGGATCTCGTAGCTATATTGCACACTGCAAGGCTCTTTTAATTAGCTGATGTTTCACTCTTTTCACTGTACCATATTATCAGATCTATATTAACTTGTTCCAACTTCAGTGGAAAGCCCGCAAGGACAAAAAAGTACCTGAACCAAATGTTGTGGAAATCTTCAAGGACTGTCACACCAGCAAGAAGAAGGGCGTGACTACACCAATCAAAGCCGCTATTGTAAGTCCTTAATCCTCATGCCTTTTAACTACTTCTTACTCTGACTTGTGCCTTGAACTGCATGGTTTGCAGCCAATGTCTATTACTCTTTTAAATTTTATACACAATTGTCTTAGCGTATCATTGCACCTTACATGGTTTAAAAGAGAGGAGTGATGTTCCTTTGATCTTGACCTGTAATCTAGTTCCGTGGTGGACTTTCCCACACAACGTTACAATTGCCTGTTGTCTGTTCTCAGTTGTTTTGTGATATGAATTATGTCATACTATGCTTCCTGTATTATAAACTTCGTCTCTTTATCTTTAGCCCTCAATACAATGTGAAGAAATAGACAATACATTAGCGATGGTACATGGTCATACGTTTGGAACCAGGTTTTATTATGTACTTTGCAATAAAATACAACTAATATTTTACAAGGGTTCACCAGAATAAGTTCTGTATATAGACCAAAGCTATTTTGTTTGGTTTTGCTACCTCCTTAATATCTTCTGTTCTGGTGCTACTAATGTAAAAACTTAACTTTTCAGCGAGCTATGAAAACAGTGGTGGAAGCGCCACCTTCTGAAGGTGGTGAGGAAACTATAACCGCAATGTCATCTCTTGCTGCAGTGGGTCAGTACTTGTCCACTAACAGTGCGAAAAGCACGTTCCTGCGTAATATTGGGTTGGTTGTTAAGGCAATCTCGTCCAAACTGCCTCATGAACAAGATATGCAAGCTCACAGCAATGTTGTATCTGTGCTCCAGACACAAGTCCATTCCCTAATGGAGACCCTTTGTGTAACAAGGAGAGACATTGTTCGATATCGTCAAGATATGCATGGTTCTCAAACCAGACTATCAGACATTTGCTATGTTGTTTAGGAGACTAGGAGAAATGAAGGCGAGGGTTATGGTGCTCCATCGGACAATAGAACATGAAAACGTAACAGTCAGGTCAAATGAACTGAGCTTCTAAACTTCTGCTAGTGCATTTATCTGCTAGACTGTTAAGTTTTATGCCAACTGTCCTTTTGTTATATAGTTGTAGTTTGTTTTGGTGTGATACAAAATTTGTTCTTAACGTGCAGCCACCAGCTGAAGAAAATAGCAAGCCATTTTTGTATAGTGTAGGGTGTTCCCTATATTTGCACTGGTGGTGATCTTTGATGCCGGGTGGATGTAATCTGTGCAATCGCCTAAATAGCCTAGCATTAGTTTCGACCTTATTTATTTCCTAGTCTTCTTTTTCCCTAGTTTGCTAGTAGCCACAACAACCATGGGCCATATACAGGTCGTAGAATCGGTGGGCCTCGGGCCGTCGGATAAACGGGTCTACATGGGTCCTAAACGGACGCAACTGGTATCGACCCAACATGGTAACGGGCCGTTAACAGGCCGGAGGACAACAAAGGTTTAATTCAGTCACATGCATAACGGGTTGTTAATGGGCCAGAATATAGGAGGGGCTGGAAATGGTGCAACGGGTTAATAGGCCAGAAATGGGCCGACTCTTGCCATGGGCCGAATTTGGCCCATTAGGGGAACAAGTTAGTAACGGGTCGGAAGTAATCGAGGGCCGGAAAGTTAGCCCAAGAACGTATGGGCCGTCAATAGGCTGAAAGCTAACACGGGCTGGAAATGGCCCAAGTGAATCACGGTCCGTTAACGGGTATAAAGAAATTTACTATTCATTATCGGCTAGAGTCACAGTGGGCCTCTAAAGGGCCTAAAGATATGAAGGCCTCATATGGGCCAAAAGACGTCGTGGGCCATACACGGGCCGAACGTGAAATGGGGTGGTGTTATATTTGACGGCCCATATGATGTTGTTGGGCCGATTTTTGTTAGGGCCTAACGGGTCGTGAGTTATCGGGCCATAAATGGGCTATTTGCGAAGAGACCGTTAACAGGTTTTCATGGCCTAGCCCATTAACTTTTGACCAAGTTAAACGGGCCGGCTCTATAAGCTAAATGGACCAGTGGTGGTCCGTGGCACGTGTCGACATATCATAGGCGCCTATCTGACCCACTGACGAGCTGACAAGTGTTTCGTCCGGCCAATAAGAATTTTACACATGGAAATTTCCCATTGGTCCGGGCTGTCAACGGGTTATCGGATCCAACACCCGACCAAATAGCTTAACGACGTTCCATTATGGTGGATGCCACGTTGTCGGCGTTCTGAAAACGGGGGTCCCCAGACTTTCCTTCTTGCGGCCCGTGGCATGGCTCCACCAGTAGTCCTAGTACGACCCGTCTTCATCAACCAAACACTCAAGACCCTCGCGAGGGGCCAAGCCTCGCGGGGCGGACGACACAAGGCCTCCTCAGGGACGGTCTCACCAGGCGGCCTCGCGAGGGAGGCGTAGAGATCAAGGCAAGGGTACCTCGCGAGGTTCGTGGCGCAAGACATGACTACCAAGGCCATGCAGGCACCAGGCGGGCGCCAGTGCACGTAGTGTCCTCGTTTCCCCTTTGGTGCTAAGGGGGCAGGCATGGAGTATCGAGGCATCAGACAAAGGTTTCCATATCGGTGCAACAAGACCAAGACCAGCAAGACAGCAGGACGGAGGTCACCGTGGAGCCCAAGACGAAGTCACCACCAGCGCCATTGACAGGCGAAGACCACCTTTAGTCAGGATAGCTTGTACTAGCTGTCCCCTTTCAAAACGGCCGTTGTTGGATCCCTCCCCGCTCAATATTTGTGAAGAGGACCAGGGCCTCTATAGATATGGCTAGCGACCACAGTAGAAGGGGCAACTGATACGGATCGATTCCTCCCCGAGCAACCACACCAACACAAGAACAGCTCTCCTCGTGAGGCTGTTCTTCCCTTGTACTGTTCATCATCATCCCAAGAGGCACTCCACCACCACCACACAGGAGTAGGATATTACACCACAACGGTGGCCCGAACCTGTATAAATCTTGTGTCTCTTGTGCTGTGAGTTCATCGTGTTAGCTTAGGGATTACAGCAAGGCTGAGGGCGTGTTTCGGTAGGGGGAAATCTTTGTGTGCACCCCAGTGTTCGAACCTTAAGGGTTTTGCCGGAACCCGATATCCGACATTTGGCGCGCCAGGTAGGGGTGTGCCGAAGTCTTCCTTCTGCTGATCCGCGTCCTGTCACCTCGTCCCATCCATGTCTGGCGATCCGATGACCAACGCCGACCGTTGGGCGGCCTGGCCAGCCCAAGACACGCCGCCTGCCCAACAAGACCTCAACCCCACGCCCAAGGCAGCTCATGAGCCGCAGACCGCTCTGGTACGTGGGCAGCGCTGTCACACACCACCCGGCCTTACTCCGCAGCAGGTGCGGGCAGCTGCAAGGGCCTCAAGCCACACCGCGGCTACAACGCCGCACACCCGACGGGAACAAGCAAACATGAGAGCTGCGCTCACTGTGGCTCAGGAGCTACTACGATGCAGGTTTCTTTTGAAAGTGAATGACAATGGGAGAGGCTCCCACTGACTTTGTATTACCCACAAGGAACCAGTTACAACATTGTTACAAGCGGGCTGTGAGGCCCCCCGGTCATGTTTTCTAGGGTGCTACCTAAACAGTGGTTACAAGTTTTGTATATAAGTGTCTAGGAAATGAGACAAGTCCTCCCTACAATTGTGAACGAACAAGGCCAAAAGATCTTTGAACCTAGCCAACCACAAACCAAAAGAGTGCAGAATCCCTATGAAGTGTACGCTATTTCTCTCTTTCCAGATCCTGCACGCGGCCAGTAAGAAGATGTCCATAAACAGCGGTCGCCGCCAACTCTCTCTACCAGCATGCAGCAGAGTGAGCCTATTCCCAGAGCTTGGCCAAAGCATGCCAACTTTGTCCCAGCATTGTTGACTAAACGGGCAAGTGAAGAAGAGGTGTTCAACCATTTCCTCCGGAGGGCTCTGGCAGAGCATGCATGTGTAAGTGTTACCCGCCACGAAAAAATGTCGGCGTTTCAGCATATTCCTGGTGTTTAGGCAATCAATCAACAGCAGCCGTTGCGATGCAGGTTGATGGATAGCGGCCAGGATGCGTTGCTGGAACGCGTTGCCGAGCTCCTGGATGCCGCGCCCTCGAGGGCACCGCCTTTCTTCTTCCAGCTTGCACCCCGGGCCTCGGCCGGACCACACGACGGACCTCTCCGTGCCCGCGCGCCCCCAATCACGTCACAAAGCTTCATAGACACCGGCTCAACCATCGGTGCCAGACGAAGGGTCGCACCCGCGCCACCATCGGTGAATGAGGGCATGCGCGCTACCGCCTAAGGCCCGGGTGGGCCGCTGTCCTACCATCCTCAAGACGGCGCGCTAGGCCGAGCGACATGGATTGTGGGGCACTACGGCAAAGTCTTCGAGGCGTCGGCTTTGGAGGCTTATGTGGCCCGCATGGTAGAGCGGGAGTACGCAATGGAAGATGACCCTGGCTCGTTCCTTAGTCAAGGCTGGGAAGAAGAGACACTAGAAGCCGAGCCCTTCCAAGAGCCTCAAGGGAGCCTCACCAACCGCGCCGACAGCAGCAGTTACCGAGTACCGTTATTTCCTCAGGAGCAATCTTATGCTAACCATGGGTCACAGGAGGGTCAGGTCGCAGCAGCGGGCGTCTGCTCTAGCTCAGCACCCTCCCTTCCACCAGGAGGAGTGCACTGGGGGCTGCAGGAGAGGGGCTGGGAGCCAGGCCCCTCCCCACGACGCATGGAGCAAGGCGTTCCTCGGAGGTAGGCCCTCTGCCTGGAAGGTGCTGCAAAGCCTACCCCCAGCAGAGGACCCGAGGTCGAAGAGGGCGCCGCTGGCGTCCCCTTTACCCCTTTGGCGTTCTCCTGGTTTCCGGTCGCCACCAATGGTAGTCGAGGGTGGCGCAAGGCGGGGTGGCGAAATGAAGCAAGGCCCGGTGCCTATGAAGAAGGCCTAGTGCCTGTGAATCTCGCCGCCCATGACTCTCTCATGTAATAATGAGTGGGGTTGTACACGCCCCGGAGTCTCCGGAGTGCCGCCCTTGGGCCTCGGGGGATCCCTCCCACACCCAGTGGCAGCACTTACCTCCGTGCTGGTGATCAGACGTCGAAGACTAGACTAGGCGCCGGACGCGGCCATTTGCTTTTTTACTCCCTTTCTATAGTCGTGCTTCCTTGCTTCGGATTTAAGTTGGAGTTGAATTTTTGTTTGTGTATGCGGGGAGGGTGACTTTTCTCGTTCGAGTGATTTCTTGCATTCTGGTTCTTGCCTTAATTTGGAGTTCGCACCGGCTGCCTCCCCCTCGTGAGCCCCTCGTGGGCGGGGCTGGGCAAAGCGCATGCACCCTGCGCGCATGTCATACTACGGCCGGCACTCGCTCTCGTGAGGCCCACTCGACCGGGTCAGCAGATCCCTCAGGGGATCCTCGGGAGCTCACGACCTCACGAGCTGGTTCATGACTGTCCTGTCTAAAGGTAAACTACAACGGCAAGCTCGCCGCAGAACCCATAAGCTCATAGAAGTATATATTCAGCTTGGCCCTGAAAGCATAAAAACAACAATCTTTTTACATCAGGGGCATCCCCTCCCAAAATGCTCTTACAACCTTTGGGGCCCCGCCCGAGCTTCTGTATGCAGGATAAATAGCAGAGAAACACGGGATCAGTCTAACATATCACTCACCGCATCCTCCTAGTTGCCTCCAGATGCATCGCTAGCCCCGCTATCGCTGTAGTTGGCCTCACCATCACCATCACCGGCGCCACCGTCACCGCCATCGAGCACGTCGCCTCCATCCGCCGCGACTACCACCCTGTCATCGTCGGAAGCGAAGGCCCTAACAAGCGCATCCACGTTATCCTCCACCCACCGCGCCAGGTCGCACTGGATGGCCTCGGGCATCGAGGAAATGACGGCGTCAAAGTCAAAGTCAGGATTGGTGTTCTAAAGATGGCTGAAGACGCGGGAAAATGCATGCCCAAGCAGGCTGTGGCTCCTCTCCTCAACAAGCTAGCGAGCTCTCTTGGAGCCGTTCTCCAGGCGCATCACCACGTCAGTGAAGAAGCAGAGATGACTGTCATAGCTGGTCACGTGGGGATGCAGGGCATTCTCATTAAAGATCTTGCCCAGGGCCGCGTTGGCCCTGTTCCTGTGGTCCTTGAGCGTGGGGCCGTGCACGTGCTCCAGCGTCTACCGTTGATGCACTTCCTCTCTATTCTGTCGCGCGGTGGACTCAGTGTCGACAACCCGCTGCTGAAGAGGAAGTAGCCCGGCACGGGCAGAGGCCACCTCGGCCTGTGCCAAGACCAGGGCGGCCGCGGTGGCCTCTGCGCGCCATTCCGCTTCGGTTAGCCTGGACCTGAGGGCGGTAGTCATACCCGCAGCCTCGGCTTCAACCAGCTTCAGCTTCAGGTCATACCCGCTCGCAAGAACTTCCTGGAGTCGGGCCTCACGCGCACCAACATCATCCTCCGCTTGGGCAACCTGGCGCTCCCTCGTCTACAACCGCTCAAGATCAAGACTGCGCTCGATGGCCTCCAGTGTCAGCGCTTCCTCATGCTTTCAGAGCTCCTCCTCCTCCACAGGCGTCCCTCTCAGCGATGCAAGGGTGGCTTGGTGCAGCTCCACTTGCTGCTCTAAGGAGGCGCTCCAAACTTGGAGCTCCCACGCGCGCATCTCTGCGACCTCGCGATGACGGTCTGCCTCCCGGGCCTCCTCCAAAGCTCGAGAGCAGGCCTCTCACAAAGTCGCGATCAAGGGACGCTTTAGCCTTCGCGTTGTCAAGCTCGCGCTGGTGGCACACGAGGTTGATGGCCACCTTTAGCTTACATCGCTCCTCAATCAGCCGTAGGCCCTCGTCTTCAAGGCGCGCGTCTACATCCGCAAGCTCTCCACCAAGCTGGCCCATCGCGTCCATCGCCTTCTGGAAGAACTCGTGGCGGATGACGCTTCGTTCACGCGCAAGCTTGAGCACGCCGCTGATGTCGTCCCCCGTCACCGGCACCGTCGACAGGGTCCAAAGCGGTGCACCCCCTCTCGGCAGGGTGCTGGGGGCTGGAGCCCCCATGATCGCTGGCTCAGGCTCACTACTTGAAGAGGAGCCCAGGATTGATGCCAACCAGCTGCCGTCCATGACCAGGGGAGGAGCCCTGGGTAGGCTGGCCTCGTTCCAGGCAAGGTTGCGAAGGAAAGGCGGCAAGGGCACGGGCTCAAGGCACCTTGCAGTCAGGCTTGCTTCTCTGGCCGACCCCACGCCAGGGGCAACATGCAGGCTTGGGACGCTCAAGGCTATTGATGAAGGCGAGGCCAGAAGAGGCTGCTTCTCGGGAGATTCCGCAGGCTTGGCAGGAGGGACCCTGAAGAGCCACAGTTAGGAGAGAAAGCAGTGATTGGGGAATCACAAGGATAAGGTACTTACTCGTCTATGGCGATGTACTTTCTGTGTTTCAACGGCCGGATGGTACCACCACTGCAGCTTGAAGGCTCCTTCATCTTGCGGAGCACGACGAAGTCAACACGGAACCGGACTAGGCATTGGACGTGAGGGCCAGCATGACGCGCGGCTGGGGAGGTGCCCAATCGGTCGACCTCAGGAGCGCCAAGCTGGGAAGAGCAATCAGGCCCAGCCTCGTGCCAGCTTGCCGAGGTCTCAGGAGCTCCAGCCTCAGGAGCCGCAGACTGCATCTCCCCCTCAACGACCGTCCCAGGGCGAGCCTCATGGGTTCCGGAGGATGGCTCCTCAGGAAACCTAGACGGCGTCGACGCCTTGACACCCGAGCCTCCAGCCTCAAGCGATGCTTGCCTCCCTGCGACTACTCTGGGGGCAAGCTTGGTGCTGGCGGCGATGAGGGGAGCCACGGCGACAGGATTCTCGTGAGGCCACACAAGGCCAACCGGACACAGCCCCCATTCGTCGAAGGAAGGCATCTGTCCCGCGAACTCAACCCTGTTCAAGAAGAGATACAAGAGGCTACCCTCTCGCGGCATATCGCCTGGCGAGGGGTTGCCAGTCAAGACTTCAAGCACCGTCCTCAGTGCTTCGGGCGAGAGCCCCGACTACTGAAGCCTCATGTGATCCCGGTCACCGGTCTGGGCCCACATCAGCCTGGAATGGCGCTGGAGAGGAGCAATGCGACACTGGAGGAACTCCTTTACCACCTGGGGCGCAGTCACACCGAGATCTCTCAACCTCTTCAACCGGTGCCAAACAAAGGAAAGGCGAGGGCTCACGAGCCTCTCGTGGCCCCAGCCGGTGTTGGGGACAGCGGGCAACGACGGAGGCGAGAGCAGGGGGCTGAGCACTCTTACATCCAGATACACCCATCGTGTCCGGAACCCGCTCATGAATGGTTGGAGATGAAAATAAATCCCCGGGGCGGCCATCTCTGCCACAACCTGGAAGCTCACGTACCCCGAGCGCTACGAGGGGTCAAACAGTTGCAGCGAGAAGAAGTGGCGCAAGACAACGACGGAAGGAGTAATGCCCACCATGGCTTTGCAAAAAAAAGGTGAAGACGGCGAGAAGGGCAATGAATTGGGGATCAAGATGAATCATGTGGACCTGGTAATGGGAAAGCACTGCGTTGAAGAAGGCGGAGAAAGGGGGAACCAGGCCGGCCCATAGGGCATTGACGAAGAACCGAACCTCAGTGACTGTCCTCTCAATGGAGCCGCGGGACACTAGCCAAGCCACCTTCTTTCCCCACTCGTTGAAGCTGGTAGCGAGCGTGGGGCAGACCTTGCCCATGGCCTCCAGGTTGAGCACCAGCGACCGACCGACGGCGGGCTCGATTGTCGGTGGCGGATTGGCTGAGGACAGAGGCCTCTTCCCCTTCTCCTTGCTGGTCAGCGCCATGACAATGGAGGGCGCAGAGCTCAAGTCAGATTGGGGGTGGAAGTAGGAGCTCGAGGAAGAAGGGACAATAGGAAGCATGCTGCCTGCAAGGAGGAAATTACTGTGTAGGGCGCCGTGGCTGCCTAGCCAGGCGGATATTGGGGCAGCGGGGAAGCGGAGACGCCCACATCCAATCAGTCGCCACACGTTGACCAAGGCCACATGCTGTTGGGGCCCGCAGCGCTCCATACTTGCCCTTTGGCATCGCCGCTAAGCCAAGTCCGAGCGCGCCTTGGGCCCGGGGCTACTGTCGGCGTTCTAGGAACGGGGGTCCCCAGACTTGCCTGCTTGCGGCCCGCGGCATGGCTCCACCAGTAGGACTAGTACGGCCCGTCTTCATCAAGCAAACACTCAAGACCCTCGCGAGGGTCCAAGCCTCGTGGAGCAGATGACACAAGGCCTCCTCAGGGGCGGTCTCACTAGGCAGGCTCGCGAGGGAGGAGGAGAGATCAAGGCAAGGGGTACCTCGCGAGGTTCCCGTGATGCAAGCCATGACGACCAAGGCCAGGCGGGCGCCAGGCGAGCGCCAGTGTGCGCAGTGTCCTCGTTTCCCCTTTGGTGCTAAGGGGGCAAGCGCAAGCACGGAGTACCGAGGCATCAGGCAAACGTTTCCATATCGGTGCAACAATACCAAGACCAGCAGGACGACAAGACGGAGGTCACCGTGGAGCCCAAGATGGCGTCGCCACCAGCGCCTCTGACAGGCAGAGACCACCTTTAGTCAGGATAGCTTTTACTAGATGTCCCCTTTCAAAATGGCCGTTGTTGGATCCCTTCCCTCCCAATATTTGGGAAGAGGACCAGGGCCTCTATAAATAGGGCTAGCCACCATAGTAGAAGGGGCAACTGATACGGATCGATTCCTCACCGATTAACCACACCAACACAAGAACACCTCTCCACACCAACACAAGAACAACTTCCCTTGTACTATTCATCATCAGCCCAAGAGGCAATCCACCACCACCACACAAGAGTATGGTATTACACCACAACGGTGGCCCGAACCTGTATAAATCTTGTGTCTCTTGTGTTGTGAGTTCATCGTGTTAGATTAAGGATTATGGCGAGGTTGAGGGCGTGTTTCGGTAGGGGGAAATCTTCGTGCGCACCCAAGTGTTCGAACCTTAAGGGTTTTGCCGGAACCCGATATCTGACAAACGTGTCGGTCACCCTTGATGAAAGAACTTCTGTGACGCGCGATTTATCATCATGGAAGTGGACACTTCCGTGATGATAATTTTGGTAATGTCATGGAACACTTGTACGACATCATAGGTATGACTATCTTGATTCTTTCATAAAATCGTCATCGATGTACATGCATGACAAAAAACGCGACCTACTGTGACAAACATGTATCATCACGGAAGTGTATTTTTTTTGTAGTGCATGCTGCGGTAATTTTTTTGGCCGAATTGGGACAAGCTTTGGTATAAGCTTCTTGCAAACCAGAGCTTCTCTCAAGAAGGCCCGTGGTTCCGAGATGGAACATGTCACCGCCATGTGTGAAACGACATACGTACACTGCTTCTCCCACCTTAATTTCTTTACACAAGCAGATTAGACCAAGTAGAAGTATCGTGCTAAATTTTGGAATTATTCCGGGTTCGTTTGGCCTTTTTATGCGTTAATTGATTTTCTGGGCATTGAATGTGCATAATTCAAATTTGAACTACAAGCACATGCTCCAGTGCACCAAAGTTGGTTGAAAAATCACATGTGTGTCCTGGGTGAATTTCTAGGTCCCATGCAAGAAATGGGAATGAAATTTAAACATCTGGGCGTTATGGCTTGGCCGGAAAGATTGAGAAACTACATTTTTTAATTCCTGTAAATCCAAAACATGCCTGAAAATCATGAAACTTGGCTGGGTGTCATGACATGGCACCAACATGTTGTGATAGTTTTTCTGTCCGATTTGCGAGGCGCACACATTAACAATTAACAAGTGTTGTCATGTTACAAGTGTTGTCACGTTACAAATCGGAAACAAAACTATTATTGAAACCGTGGGCGTTCTACTTACCTATTATGTGCCGCCACACGCCCCTTTTTTTATTCGCTAGGAGGTGTCGTGCAATTAGACCCCTACGCGTGCTCATCGGGAGGAGAGCCATTTGACCTCTATCCACCATGCACCTCCCTCCCAACGTCTCAATTAATGGCGCCCGAGCCCCTGTTTCACGGCATGGCTATGTCTTACTAGACTGAGATTTAGGAGAGAAAAATGAAAATATGAAAAGAAAGTTTTGCACGGATCTTGATGATGAATATAAGGATGATGATAGTGGACAATAATTGCTTACATATTTAGGAACATAATTTTAAAAAGCCACATGCGTCAATGCCTGAAATACACCAGGGGAAAAAAGAAGGACGACAATGATCTGGCTCGCTTATCTCTACTTTCTATGCGTTGCTGCAGGCCACCCGAACTAGTCTCCGCGACGAGCAGCGATGAGCTCTTTCTTGTCCCCAATATGCTGCTTGAGAGCATCGAAAGATTCCCTCCACCAGCCTTTTGCACTTCTTGCACAACACGACATTCTCGTCCATAAGTTTCTCGACGATGATGTTGGTCATCTTCAACAAGGCAATGGTCTCCTCCTGCTGCTCTGCACATTCGACGATCTTCGTCCTCAACAGGTCACGCTCGGCCGGGAGCTTCTCATTGCTCTCCCTTAGTTGCTGGATGACGCCTGTAGCTTGTTCAAACAAGGCTTTCATGTCATCCTACAACCTCACCCAGCCAGAGGTCTGATCCATCTGGCTATGGACGATCGCATGCATGCACCTGTAAGAGTCCTCGCATGCCCGTGGGACATTTTCCCAGGCCGCCGCAGCGCGGAAGGAAATCTCTGCTGCTTCCGCGGCGCGGCCAGACAACTCTGCTGCTTCCGCGGTGCAGCCACACCACTCTGCTACATCGACGGTGCGGAGGGACCTCCGTTCGGCTTAGGCAGCGCAGCGGGACCTCTGTGCTACTATGTCCACACAGTGGGACATGTCGGCTACTTTCGTGGTGAGGTGGGACATCTCTCATGCTCCGCTTCCAAGCTCGCCTCTCCCTGGTGGCAATCTCTCGACCCAGAACTCACGTTGGCCATGGAGACACAAGGGAATGATGATGAATGACTTGTTTGTTTTTGTGGATGAGGAGTTGAGGAGGAATGTGCAGTCTTCTTGGAGTAGTAGTATTTATAACCGAGTACTAATATGCTCCTAAGTGGGAAACTGTTTAGGTTTTGATCGGTGTGAACTAGTTTGCAATTTAGAATGTGAAGGGACGCAAGCTCAAAATTTATTGACGGTTCTATAATTTCTAAGTGCGGCACTATTCCCAGACGGCGTGACGTGGGCATGCTTTCTCGGCCGCGTACGTCGCATTTGCACCATAGGGTGCACCGCAATAGGCAATGTTAGCACACGTCTTGTTCCAAGAACCGTGCGTGCTCATTATTACCATTGCGGATGCTTCTTTTAATTAGAATGTTTGCCAATCTAGTGCACACACATTGATCTGTCTAACTATTTCTGTTTGTTGTGTCTAATCGCAAATAGTTAATCCATGTGAAGTGTATGCCATCAATCGCACACACATTGATCAGGCTGACCGTTTTTGTTCTGTTGCCTAAGTGCAAACAGTTAATCCTTGCGAAGTAGATGCCCTCAATCGCACACACACCATTATATATCTGCCCGTTTCTGTTGTTCCGCCTCATCACAAACAGTTAATCCGAGCGAACTGTATGCCGTATATCACACACGCCTTCATCTGACTGCCCGTTTCCGTTCTTCTTCCTCATCACAAATAGTTTATTGAACCAAACCGTATGCCCAGGATCGCACATGCAACCAAAATCTGAACCGTGTTTGATTCATCCGTCATCGCAAACGTTTTACACCCTTTTTGATGGGTTTTTTACACCATCGTTTGCGATTATTGCATGGCACACAATTTTTTCGAAGGGTGTCGCGTTAGCAGCATCCTGCAGTAGTGTATGTTTATGTTTCTCATTGGGTTTAGCAATTCTAGCAGCTTCATTACAGAAGTAAATAACATGCCCATCTATAACTTCTACCAAGAGATCTTTAAACATAACAATGCTAGGTTCTACTTTGATTTGTTCAGCAGGTTTAGGTGCTCTAATATAACTTTTATTCACACGGTTCAAACCTTAGCATGTTCCTTTATCCTAACAAAGAAAGGTGGGTTTTCAATATAAGCTGTAGGAACAACTGGATCAACATTACAAATGATAGGTTCATCTTTAGCTATTACCGGTTCTGTAATTCCTTCTTTAATAGGTGGGTTATACTTAAACCACCTCTCCTTAGGGAGATCAACATGATTGGCAAATGATTCACAAAAATAGGCTACCATATCAGAGTCAAGTCCATATTTAGTGCTAAACTTTTGAAAAGCATCTATATTCATAAAAGATTTAACACACTCAAACTTAAGCTCAATACGTGACTCTTTACCTTCGTCGAGTTCCGAATCTTCAGAGTTGCCTTTAATTCTTTGTAAGATATCCCACCTAAATTCAATAGTCTTCTTCATAAAAGGACCAGTACAAGAAGTCTCAGGCATGGATCGATCATCATGAGAAAGCCAAGGATAAAATTTCTGAATGATAATTTCTCTTAAGAGCTCATGAATATTGACTTAAGCCTCCCCCAAGCTAGAGCGATACTTTCTCCTTCACGAGCCCAAAAATTATATATATAGTTCTGATCACGATAAACTAGATGCACAAGATTAAATTTGTGGTGAAATTCCAATTTCAAGCGATTCCAATTCCAAGATCCAATATCATTGCATAGGCTATACCATGCCAATTCTTTTCCCTTCAATGATAAAGGGAAAACCTTCTTCTTTGCTTCATCTCCGGGTAAACTTGCAAATTTAAATAATCCACAAATTGCATCCACATATATCAAGCGCATATAAGGATGTTTAGTTCCGTCTCCTGCATAAGGATTAGCTGGCAATTGTTCTATCATACCCGAAGGAATTTCATAACCAATATTTTTAGTAGGTGCAGTATGTTGAGGGGCAACTAATTGTGGTTCCGGTCAAGGTGAAGTTACCCTGAACAAACCCCTCAAAGAATTAGCTCTCTTTGTTTTTTTCTGTTTTATTTCTTTCTTTTCTCCTCATTTGTACAGAGAACCTTTGGTTGTTTGGGTTTTGAATAAAGAGTTGTGAGGCTGTTGCCTTGCAGTATATAGTAAAAAAAACCTCAAAGGATTGTTCTCCATAGTAACGAGTGACAATAAATTTTGGCGCGTAGTAATAATTTTTTCCTTAACGTTTTCCACTTACCAAGGGTGCTTCACTACCAGAGGGGGCCATCATCATCGGAGGCCATGGGGAAGGATCCTGGAGGTGCATTCATCGCCATGAAGGCCAAGATCCAGAGGGAGAACCTCTCCCCATCCCGGGAGAGGCCATGGAGGAGGAAGCACAAGGGGGAGAACCTCTCCTCCTCTCTCTCGGTGGCGCGGGAGTGCCAACGGGAGGGGAATCATCGCCGCGGTGATCGTCTCTTCATCAACATCACCATCCTCATCACTCTTACGCGGTCCACTCTTCCTCACCCTGCTGTAATCCCTACTTGAGCATGGTGCTTTATGCCACATATTATGATCCATTGATCTGTTGCCATCCTATGATGTTTTGAGTAGATATCATTTATATTTGGGTTGATTGATGATCTTGTATGCTTTATTTTGGTGCTGTCCTAATATGCCCTTCGTGTCGCGCAAGTGTGAGGGATTCCCGTTGTAGGGTGTTGCAATATGTTCATGATTCGCTTATAGTGGGTTGCTAGAGTGACAGAATCTTAAACCCGAGTAAGGGGGTTGTTGCGTATGGGATAAAGGGGACTTGATGCTTTAATGCTATGGTTGGGTTTTACCCTAACGATCTTTAGTAGTTGCGGATGCTTGCTAGAGTTCCAATCATAAGTGCATATGATCCAAGAAGAGAAAGTATGTTAGCTTATGCCACTCCCTCATGTGAAATTGAAATAGTGATTACCGGTCTTGTTAACAATTGCATTGTATAATTCCGCACACCGACCCATCATTATTCCACACTCGCTATTTATAATACTTAGTAATATATTCTAACTTTATAATAACAGCACCAACTTTTATATTTCAGCTCTCCGATACCATGCAAAGTTATCCTCTTCATACCCACAACATAGTTTTATTTCTCGTTTCTAGTTGGAAGCAAGCGTTCGGTGTATGTAGAGTCGTATCAGCGGCAGATATGACTTGAGAGAATATTGATCTTACCTTTAGCTCCTTATGGGTTCGACAATCCATACTTATCAATTCCACCTTTGGGAATTTCTACGATGATTCCCTGCACTTGGGGATTATCAAGCTCTTTTCTGGCGCCGTTGCCGGGGAGCAATAATGTGGGGTTGATATTCTCGTCTGTGCTTGTTTGCTTTCTTCACTAAGTAGCTTTCGCTTTCCCTTTTTGTTTTGCTTAGTTGTGGATGAAACATAAAAAAATTAAAATAATGAAAATACAAAAATATTCACTTGCCTCATATGCCTAAAAAGTTTTTCAAAGAGAGAAGTCATTGGAAAGTTATGCATTGGAGAAGTGAGGGTCGACCTTGAACACTTGTGTTCATGCTCATCGAAACAATGTAAAAAAATCATGGAAGTTTCTCTGAAAATAATTATCCCCTTGTATATATCCATTGTATTATAAAAATAATGTGCCAAGCTTTGGTTTTAGGATGATTAGAGTGCTTGGTTACTATGTGCAATACAAAAACAAAAACTTTGGCTGTAGCACGTGGATTTACATTTTTTACTGCAAAGTTAAATGGATCTAAAACTTTTTGCACATTACTTCTGTATAGGTTCTTTAAATTGTCATTTTTTAGAACTTTTAGAGTTACAGAAGTTTCTAAATTTCCAGATTACTACAGACTGTCCTATTTTTGACATATTCCGTTTTCTATGTGTTGTTCGCTTATTTTGATGAATCCATGTGTAGTATCGGGGGGTATGAACCATCGTGAAGTTGGAATACAGTAGATAAAGTGCTAATATGAAATTGGAATGAGTTTACAACAGTACCTAAAGGTAGTGATTTGCTTTAGTATACTAATGCATCTCACAAAGTTTTTGTTAAGTTTTTGTGGATGAAGTGTTCGAAGAACGATGAGTTACCGATGTGAGAAGAATAAAGAGAGGCAAGAGTTCAACTTGGGGATGAACAAGATACCCTAAGTAAATATTCCAAGGATACTCAAGCAACTAAGCTTGGGGATGCCCCGATTGGCATCCCATCTTTCTTCTTCAACAATTATCGGTACACCTCGGTTTTTGTTTTGTTCGCATGATTTGTGTCCTTTGTGTTCTTCTTTTTGTTTAGGAACCATGTGTCGGATATTGGGTTCCGGCAAAACCCTTAAGGTTCGAACTCTAGGGTGCGCGCGAAGATCTTCCCCCTACCGATCCACGTCCCAACGCTTCGCTATGAATCTAAGCTACACAATGAACAACACAAGGGACACAAGATTTATACTGGTTCGGGCCACCGTTGTGGTGTAATACCCTAATCCAGTGTGTGGTGTGGTGGATTGCCTCTGGGGGTGATGATGAACAATACATAGGAAAAACAACATTGTGAGGGGTGTTCTTGTGGTGGTGTGCTTGGAAAGGAATTGCTCCGTCTTTGTTGGCTCTAGGTGAGATCCCGATGCCTTCTACTGTGATGGCTATCTCTATATATAGAGGACCTGGTCCTCTTCCCAAATATTGAGTGGGAAGGGAGCCAACAACGGCCATTTTGAAGGGGAACATCTAGTACAAGTTATCCTGACAAAAGTTGGTCTTCGGCTGCCAAATGCACTGGAGATGACACCGTCTTGGGCTCCACAATGACCTCTGTCCTGCCGCTCTACTGGTCTTGGTCTCATTGCACCGAAATGGTAACCTTTGCTTGATGCCTTGGTACTCCGCGCCTGTGCTTGCCCCCTTTGGACCAAAGAGGAAACAAGGACACTGCGCAGGCCGACGCCCGCATGGTCTCGACCATCATGGCTTGCGTCACGAGCACCTCGCGAGGTACCCCTGCCTCGATCTCTCCGCCTCCTCACGAGCCTGCCTGGTGAGGCCGCTCCTAAGGAAGCCTTGCGTCATCCGCCCCGTGAGTCTTGGCCCCTCGCGAGGGTCTTGAGCTTGAGTTGATGAAGATGGGCCGTAGTGGGCCACCCCTTGAGCCACGCCGCAGGTTGCAAGCGCAAGTATGGGACCCCCGTTCCCAGAATGCCGACAGTAGCCCCTAGGCCCAAGGTGCCTCGGACTTGGTTTAACAACAAAGCAAAAGGGCAAGAGCAGAGCGCCTCGTGCCACAACAGCCTGCGGCCTTGGTCGCCAAGTGGCGGTTGATTGGAGGTGGGCGTCTCTGCTTCCCCACGCTGCCTCGGCAACTGCCCGATTTGACGAGTCCCTGCTGCATGCAAAAAGAGTCATGATTACCTACGATCGTGGAGGCCGAAGGTTGGCCTCCCTTGGGTTATAAATGTGGGAGGGCACAGGCCCCCACTGCACATCTTCCTTCCCCCGCTTGCTTCTTCTTCCTCCCTGCTCCAGTCGTTCGCCGTGTCCCATGGCGCTGACGAAGAGGTTATCGGCCGCGGAGAAGGGGAAAACTCGCCGGGAAGGGCCTGACTCCCCTCCGGCCAAGCGCAGCCGAGATCGCCCCCGTAAGCACCCGGCGACTCCTACGGTGAGGGAAGGCGTGTTGTGTCCACGCGACCTCCCAGGCCGCGCTTCCACTTGGCCGAGGTGCTGCCGGAGTTTGTCGTGTGGACGGCGGACCCGGCCGGTAATTGGCTCCATCTTCCCCGCTTCTTCGCCAGCGAAATCCCGGCTGGCGCTCCTGGCGGCCTCTGGCTCCAAGCAGACAGTTGCTGCAGCAGGGCTTCCTACGTCTCGGTGGAGATCTCTGTCGCCGGGAACGTGGCCTTGGCCTGCGGCTGGCAGACGTTTGCCCGCGTGCATGGCCTGGTCCGGCGGTGCACCCTGCACTTCAAGTTTGATGGCGATGCGACGCTCTACGTGAGGGCATTTGGAGAAGACGGCCGCCGTGTCGGGTGCTGCCCTGAAGACGATGACGGTGACCAAGTGCTGGGACTTTGCTACGGCCGCCACGAGGACAAAGGCGAGCCCGCTCCCGGTGGCGCTCGCAGGTCGCGAAGCTTCAGCGGCTCCCCCTCTGGTGACAGCTCCTCCGGCGGTGGCCGCGATCAACCACCACGCCACCGCACTCGCTTCGAGGGTGGTAGCGGGTCATCCCGCCGTCGTGCCTCGGTGAAGCGTGAGGAGGAGTCTGATTGAACTCAGGACGATGGTGTGAATCCCCCATCACAAGCCGTCGCCGGTCACGCCGCATTTATTTTGTTTACCTCCTTTTCCTACATAAAGAGAGATAGAAGTATGGAGCCCCGTGGGGGCTCGCCGGACTATTGCCCTTAATTATTATGCTATTTCTATTATTACCATGCTGTGTTGTGGTGTTGCAGTTGTGTGCTTGTGCGTAGGAACAACTTAGCTCGGGGGGCTCGCTGCAGTTTTCGCCTCGCGATGTACCTGCCTGAGGCCTCGTCGGGCGTCTTCAGGCCTGCAAAAATTAGCCGAGAGGATAGCTTTTGAACCTTTGTCACGAGGGTGACCGGCTCAGGTCCTATGTTTGCGTCGCGATGCCCGTGGGGCATGGACCGGGAGGGGTGCTCCCACTGTGAATTGAGTGAGAAAGCCGCACGAAATTAGGCGAGAAGGTGCTCACAAGGGCGCCCACGCAGCCCCCTCGTGAAGCTTGCGAAAGAGAAGTCTAGTCAGGCGAAAAACAGAGATAAAGAATCACGGGCAGGGGACATCAAACAACACTTGAAGCAACTCCAATAAAGTTTCGAACAAGGGTGAACAAGCCAACTGAGGGAAGCAAATGAAAAGCCGCGTCCGGCACCTAGTCTAGTCTTCGACGTCTTCTCACCAGCGCGGAGCTAAGTGCTTCCACTAGGCGTGGGCGGGAGCCCCCGAGGCCCAAGGGCGGCACTCCGGAGACTCCGGGGCATGTACAACCCCAACTCATTATTACGTGAGACTGTCATTGGCGGTGAGCTTCACAGGCATTGGCCTTCTTCACAGGCACTGGGCCTTTTCTTGGGGCGATGAACTTGACAGGCACTGGGCCTTCTTTGCAGGCACTAGGCCCTTCTTCACAAGCGCTGGGCCTTCTTTACAGGCACTGGGCCTTACTTCAAGGGTAGAATCTCCGATGGTGCTGAATGTTCCACGCGTTCGGGATGGGCACCCCCTCCTAGGTCTCCAAGCGTGCGGCGCGAGGTCGGGAAACATGAACAACCTTGAACGGGCCCTCCCACATGGGTGAGAGCTTGTGCAGCCCTTCCCTGGAGAGCGCCCGCCTGAGCACGAGGTCACCTACTTCGAGAGTCCTGGGGCTGATATTGCGGCAGTGGTACCGCCGCAGTGCCCACTGGTATCTTGCCGCTCGAAGCGCAGCCTCACGACGGTGTTCCTCCCCCAGCACGAGATCCATCCCACGCATGGCGTCCTGCTGCACTTTGTCAAACGCCAGGACTCGCACGGAGCGACACCTGACCTCGTGAGGGAGGACCGCCTCCGCTCTGTAGATGAGGAAGAACGGGGTTTCGCCGGTCGACTTGGTGGCGGTAGTGCTGATAGACCATTGCACAGACTGGAGCTCGTCGTACCAGCCCCTGCCGCAGGCCTCCAGCTTCTTCTTGAATGTCCTAGTTTTGAGGCCATTCAGGACCTCTGCGTTGGCGTGTTCATCCTGGCCATTGCTCCGAGGGTGTGCCACCGAAGCGTAGCATATCTTCATTCCAAGGTTAGCACAATATGTTTTGAAGAGATTGCTGGTGAACTGCAAATCGTTGTTGTTGATGATGCGATTAGGCACCCCAAATCGGCTCACAAGGTCCTTGATGAACTTGATTTTGGAGCCAGCCGGGATGGCGCGGACAGCTTCCACCTCTGCCCACTTGGTGAACTTGTCAATGGCGACGTAGAGGTAGCGATAGCCCCCTGGCACCCGAGGAAACGGGCCCAAAATGTCCAGCCCCCAAACCGTGAACGGCCACGAGAGTGGAATGGTCTGCAGGCCCTGAGTTGGCTGATGAATCTGCTTGGCATGGAATTGTCTGGCTTCACAAGCCTTCACCAGCTCGATTGCGTCGTTGAGTGCTATAGGCCATAAAACCCGCTGCGAAACTCCTTGCCGATGAGGGTCCATGATGACGAGTGATGCCCACAGTCTCCATCGTGAATGTCTGCCAACAACTCCTTCCCCTGTTCCATGGAGATGCAACACAGGGAAACACCGTTGGGCCGGTTCCGGTAGAGCTCTCCATCTTGGATGCAGTAGGCCGTGGGCTGCCGGGCCACGCGTTCTGCGTCCTCTTCTTTCTCTGGTAGAGTCCCTTGCATCAGGTAATCCTTGAGCTCCGCAGTCTAGCATCCTTCCTGAGGCTCCAACGCCAGGAGCAAGCATTCTCCTGAGGTTGGGCCACAGGCCGGAGCTCCTGAGGCAGGCGGTTGAGGGATTTCCTCCTGAGGTTGCGCTGTGCTTGATAGTGACGGTGCTGCTGAGGGCTTGAAGAGTCGTTCCTCGAAAATGCCAGGCTCCTGAGGCAGCCGCCTCAATGCCCTCTTGGGATGTCATCAGCTTACTGATTGGTGCCACGAGGCACATGCTACAGCTCCAGCCCCAGAAACTGCTTTTCCATCTTGGGCACTTCGGCAAGATATGCCTCCATGTGCTCGTCCTTGGGCTCGTATACTTTGTTGGACAAGTTGACAAGGAACTGTGAGTCACCCTTGATAATGAGGCGTTGCACACCCTGTGCGGCCGCGACCTTTAAGCCTGCTATGAGGCCCTCATATTCTGCTATGTTGTTGGAAACCTTTTCGCCCTGCTGGAAACAGAGTTGCACGGTGTAATAGAGCTTGTCCCGAGTGGGGGATATAAGCACTGCGGCGGCCCTTGCGCCATGTCGCGAGAATGCTCCATCGAAGTGCCTAACCTAGCCGTCCGGTGCCTCGCTTCCCGGGGAAAGCGATCGATCTTCACCTGCCTCGAGCCCTGGCGCCTCTTTCCATTCCACCAGAAAATCTGCAAGCGCGGCTCGTTTGATGACTCTGGTCGTTCTGAATTCTAACTGAAACGCTTGCAACTTGATGTTCCATTCAGCGACCCTTCCAGCGGAGTTGGGACTCCTGAGCACCCTCTCCAATGGGTAGGCTGACACAACCTTGATGGGGTGACCTTGGAAGTAGTGCCGCAGCTTCCGAGAAGCCACCAATAGCACGAGCAAGAGCTTTTTAGGCATGGGGTACCGTGCCCTTGCATCCCGCAGCATCGTGCTGACGAAATACACGGGATGCTCAATGAGGGTGGGCGTGCCGACGGAGCCCACACCCTTAGGAGAGTCGAGCGCCACCTGAGACGTCAGAGCCCCTGGCTCCTGACTGTTTGGCGCGTTGCCCTTAGCCCCGGATGTGTCTTCTTGTTGGGACCGGTCCCCATCTGCCGAGGCCGTGGCCCTCGCAAGGCCTTCCTGGCCTTGAGCTGCTGCGGTCGAGGGTGCGGCCGATGTGGCCTTGACCCGACGCTCCTCCCGAACTGCCACCAAAGCTGCGCTGGCGGAGTGGGCTGTGGTGGCGAGGTAGAGCACCAAGGGCTCCCGAGGGCATGGAGCCACCATCATCGGAGGGCTGGTCAGGTACTTCTTGAGATCTTGGAACGCTTCGTCGGCCTCTTGAGTCCATTCGAACGGACCCTTCTGATTCATCAGCTTGAAGAAGGGCAGGGCACGTTCCCCCAGCTTGGAGATGAAGTGACCTAACATGGTTACTCACCGGTGAGCTTCTGCATTTCCCTAAGGGTTTGCGGCGGACTCATGTCTTCAATTGCCTTGACCTTCTCTGGGTTAGCCTCGATACCTCTGTGGGACACGAGGAAACCCAGAAGCTTGCCCGAACACGTACTTCTCTGGGTTGAGCCGTAGATCCACTTCACGAAGGCTCGCGAAGGTTTCTTCCAGGTCCTGTATCTGGGTCTTGGCCTCCCGAGACTTCACCACGATGTCGTCGACGTAGGCCTCGGCGTTTTTCCCGCGCTGCCGGCCCAAGGTGATATGCATCAGTCGCTGAAAGGTTGCGCCTGCGTTGCGCAATCCGAACAGCATGCAGGTGTAGCAGTACTCCCCGCATGGTGTCAGGAAAGCCGTTTTCTCCACATCTTCTACCGCCATATTGATCTGGTGATAGCCCGGGAAGGCATCCAGGAAGCACAACAGGTCGCACTCAGTGATGGAGTCGACGATTTGGTCGATGCGGGGGAGCGGGAACGGATCTTGATGGCAGGCCTTGTTGAGGTTGGTGAAGTCAACACACATGCGCTCCTTTCCTCCCTTCTTCGGCACAACAAGAGGGTTGGCCTGCCATTCCGTATAGCGAACCTCGCGAAGGACTCTCGCGGCTTCTAGCTTGCGGGTTTCTTGGACGATGAAGGCATGCTTCTTGGTGGACTACCGCATTGCTTTCTGCTTCACGAGGTGCACATTGGGGCACACGTTCAGGTGGTGCTCGATCACCTACCTTGGGACCCCCGCTAGCTGCTTGGGTTCCCATGCGAACACCTCCTTCTTCGCGCGCAAGAATTTCACTAGAGCCTCCTCTTGCTCGGGTCGAGATTGGCGCCTATGGTGAAGGTGGCGTCGGTGGATCCATCCTCATCGACTGGTACCTGCTTGAACAACTGCTTCTTCTTGGTTGGCGCAGCCCCCTTGGCCTTGAGGGTGTTGGTGCTGGTGGGCTGCGCCACTGCGGCCACCTTGAAGGCGAGCTTGAGTGCCTGCAGAGCATCCTTTGTATCTCCAGCTATGGTGAGGACGCCACTGCTCCCGGGCATCTTCATGAGGTTGTAGGATGGGTGAGTCGCTGCCATGAACTGGGCCAAGGCAGGGTAGCCGAGGATGGCGTTGTACAGGAGGCTGATGGGGGTGATCTCGAAGTCGACAAGCTCCATGCGGAAGTTGTCGTGGGTGCCAAAGGTCACCGGGAGGCGGATCTACCCTAGGGAGCTGGCGGAACTGCCGCCGACACCTGAGAAGGGCTTGATGGATCGAAGTCGCTTCAGGGGCACGTGGAGGAGGCTGAAGGCCTCCACCGAGAGCACATTGAGGCCGACACCGCCGTCAATGAGGGTCCTGGTGCGGATGGTGGGAGTGCACAGCATCAGGAGCGCACCCGAGCAGGCGGTGTTGGCGGCGTGATTGTCAAAGCTGAAGGTCAAGTCAGCCTTGGGTGCCACCCAACCCGGAGGGGCTTCGGGCGCGTGAGGGCGGCACCGATCTGGCGGATGAACGGCTTGACGTGCCGGCTCAAGGGTGGTGATTGCGAGCCGCCTAGGAGAGCTGCGACGACTGGGGGCACCGGCGTAGCATAATGGGTGAGGAAGAGGTCGCGCAGCTCCTCCCAGGAGGCCACCGAAGCTGTTGGCGGGTGGAGCATCCAAATGCGCGGAACGCCGGTGAGGGCCATGGGAAGCCAGTTAGCCATGACCTTGTCGTCGCCCCAGCCTTGAGGACGGCCTCCTCATACGCCAGCAGGAAAGCTAGTGGATCCATCGCGCCGTCGTAGCGTGGAGGCATCTCTGGCTTGAACTTGTTCAGCAACCGCACCTGTCGCAAGGCGGGGGCCAAGTCTCGAAGCCCCCTATCCCCAGTGCCGGCGTCGGCAGCCGGAGCGGGTGGCGCTTTGTCCGCCATTAGGGCGAAGCGCCGTGTTGATGGAGAGTGGGTCGACAGAAGGGAGAGCTCCGGCGCACCACTACCTAGCGCGCCAAATGTGGGATATCAGGTTCCGGCAAAACCCTTAAGGTTCGAACTCTAGGGTGCGCGCGAAGATCTTCCCCCTACCGATCCACGTCCCAATGCTTCGTTGCGAATCTAAGCTACACGATGAACGACACAAGGGACACAAGGTTTATACTGGTTCGGGCCACTGCTGTGGTGTAATACCCTAATCCAGTGTTTGGTGTGGTGGATTGCCTCTGGGGGTGATGATGAACAGTACAAAGGAAGAACAGCCTCGTGAGGGGTGTTCTTGTCGTGGTGTGCTTGGAGAGGAATTGCTCCGTCTGTGTTGTCTCTAGTTGAGATCCCGATGCTTTCTACTGTGATGGTTATCTCTATATATGGAGGCCCTGGTCCTCTTCCCAAATATTGAGCGGGAAGGGAGCCAACAACGGCCATTTTGAAGGGGAACATCTAGTACAAGTTATCATGACTAAAGTTGGTCTTCAGCTGCCAAAGGCACTAGCGATGGCGCCGTCTTGGGCTCCACGGTGACCTCCGTCCTGCCGCTCTGCTAGTCTTGGTCTCGTTGCAATGGTATACTTTGCTTGATGCCTCGGTACTCCGCACCTGCGCTTGCCCCCTTTGCACCAAAGAGGAAACAAGGACACTGCGCATGCCGGCGCCCGCCTGGTCTCGATCGTCATGGCTTGCATCGGGAGCATCTCGCGAGGTACCCCTGCCTTGATCTCTCCGCTGCCACACGAGCCTGCCTGGTGAGGCTGCTCCTGAGGAAGCCTTGTGTCGTCCCCCCCGTGAGGCATGGCCCCTCGCGAGGATCTTGAGCTTGAGTTGATGAAGATGGGTAGTACTGGGCCACCCCTTGAGCCACACCGCAGGCCGCAGACAGGCAAGCCTGGGGACCCCCGTTCCTAGAACACCGACACCATGCTAGTATGAGATAGCCCTTCATTGACTTATAGAATGCCCTTTGTGCTTCACTTATATCTTTTGAGTATGACCTTATAGAAAGCTTCGTGTGCTTCACTTATATATTTTGAGCTTGGATATTGGTTAGTCTATATTAATTGTAGAATGCTCCATGAACTTCACTTATTACTTTTGGGGTGTGAATAATACTATCATCTAAAGTGGGTTTGGAAGAGTGTCAACTTTAGGAATTAGTGATCCCACTATTTTGGAGGTTGTTGAATCATAGTGTGCTATTTATGAAAGTGAATTTGGAAGAGTGTCAACTTTAGTTAGTAATGATTCCATTATTTCGGAAGAGGTTCCAATTGATTATGAGAACAAAGTTGCTATCTACGATGATTATTGTGATGACATGTATGCTATAAAGAATAATGTTAACCATGAAACTGGCCATCATGATTTCAATTTTCAATTGGATTATGCCTCACATGGTAGTTATTTTTGTGGCGTTTGCTCCCACTATTCTGAATGAGAAGAATTTTGCTTATGTGGAGAGTAGAATTTTTTTATGCTCATAGATCATGAAAAGAATGATTTATGTGATGGTTATATTTTTGAACTCATTCATGATGCTACTAAAAATTATTATGAGGGAGGAATACATGCTTGTAGGAGTTGCAATAATATCAAGTTTCCTCTCTATGTGCTTAAATTTTGAAGTTATACTTGTTTTGCCTTCCTCTGCTAGTTGATTATTGTTCCTATAAATTGTGTGCTCACAAAATACCTAGGCATAGGAAGTGGGTTAGGTTTAAGTGTGCTTGTCATACTCTTCATGATGCTCTCTTTATGTTTCAATTCTTATCTTTTATTTGAGCATCATTGAAATCATCATGCCTAGCTAAAAGGCATTAAAGAAAAGCGCTTGTTGGGAGACTACCCAATATTTACCCTTACTGTTTTTGTGTGTTCACATGATTAATCTACTATAGTAATCATTTTTTATAGTTTTTGTTTCAATAAAGTGCCAAGTAAGACCTTTGGGAAGACTTGGGTGAAAGTTAATATGATCTTGCCGTGAAAAACAGAAAATTTGTGCTCACGAGATTAGCTGTCATTTTTTACAGAAGAGTGATTTTGAGTTGATTATTTTTGAAGAAGATTAATAGATCACGTCCACCAGTTTATTTCATAATTTTTGGAGTATCAGAATTATGGTTGCTGTTCAGATCATTATAGTTTGTTCTGTTTCTGAAAGATTCTGTTTTCATTGCATAGTTTGCTTGTTTTCTAGTTTCTATGGCTTATATTTATCAATATAAATTGTCGAAATGATATGGTACAGTACGCATTGTGTGAGAAAAATTATGAATATTTTCTTTGACAGTACCAAAGTGAATGGTTTACTCTTTATCATACTAACCCATCTCACGAAGTTCCGTTAAGTTTTGTGTGATTGAAGTTTTCATGTTTTGGGTGAGATATCAATGTGAGGAGAATAAGGAGTGGAAAGAACCTAAGCTTGGGGATGCCCAAGGCGCCCCAAGGTAATCTTCAAGTAAGACTCAAGCGCCTAAGCTTGGGGATGCCCCGAAAGACATCCCCTCTTTCTACTTCAAAAGTATCTGTATACCTTACCCAGAGCTATATTTTTATTCGTCACATGATATGTGTTTTGCTTGGAGCGTATTTTCAATTTTACTTGCGGTTTGAATAAAATCATTAGATCTAAAACCTTGGATGAAAAAGAATCCTCCCATGGCTAGTTAATTGTTTGACTACTCAGTGTTCTTCACTTATATCTTTTGGAGTAGTTTGTCATTTACTCACGTGCTTCACGTATATCCTATGAGTAAATGGTTGAATGAATTGAATATCATAAATCTGAATTTATATATATGTTTCATATGCTTATAACATGGGGAGTAATGAATTCACACATAATAAGTATAGGTAGTAAACTTATTGAAAGTTAGCAAATGCAGAATTGGTCACTTGAACAATTCATGAAAGAATATTAAAGGAAGAGAAGTTTCACATATAAATATACCATCTTGGACATCTTTTGTAATTGTGAGCACTCATTAAAATATGACACGCTAAAAGGTTGATGTTGGACAGGGAAGACAACTTAATGGATTATGTTTTCCTATATCCGAAACGTTATATTGTCTTGGATCATCCAACATGTTGAGCTTGCCTTTCCCTCTCATGCTAGCCAAATTCTTTCCACCAAGTAGAGATACTACTTGTGCTTCCAAACATTCCTTAACCCAGTTTTGCCGTGAGAGTCCACCATACCTACCTATGGATTGAGTAAGATCCTTCAAGTAAGTTGTCATCGGTGCATGCAATGAAAATTTCTCCTTAAATATGTATGATCTATTAGTGCGAATAAAATAAGCTTTATACGAACATGTGATAGAGTAGAAATAAAAGCGACGGACTGCATAATAAAGGTCTTTATCACAAGCGGCAATATAAAGTTACATTCTTTTGCATTAAGATTTTGTGCGTCCAACCTTAAAAGTGCATGACAACCTCTGCTTCCCTCTGTGAAGGGCCTATCATTTACTTTTATCTTCTACCCATATACAAGAATCATGGTGATCATCACCTTACCCCTTTCACACTTTTTCCTTTGGCAAGCACTTTGTGTTGGAGCAATCCGATTATATATATCCACTTGGATGTAGGTTTTCATAAAGTATTATTGTTGACATTACCCTTGAGGTAAAAGGTTGGGAGGCGGAACTATAAGCCCCTATCTTTCTCAATGTCCGATTAAAACTTTGAACCCATAAATATCACACGAGTGTTAGCAATTGTGAAAGATTAAATGATAGTTGAGTATGTGAAATTTTTCTGAATCAAAGCTCTTATATAGACCCTTCCCAAAAATAAGATGAATTGCAATTGTTTGATGACTAAGAGCACGGTTTGTTAGTTTTCAAGAAAGTTTGTGATCTATACTTAAACATGTGAATAACTTGTTACTTGATCATGAGAAGTTTTATGAGTTGAGCTACTGTTATGATATATAATGATGCTAGAAGAAGTGATTGAAAGCATCATTGATCAAACTTATGCACTTGCGAGCATTCGCACTTCATAAATTATTTATTTTATCATTTACCTACTCGAGGACGAGCAGGAATTAAGATTGGGGATGCTAATACGTCTCCAACGTATCTACAATTTATGAAGTATTCATGCCATGTTTACAATAGTGTTATATGATTTCGGTATGATTTGATTAGAACTAACCCGGACTGACGATGTTTTTAGCAGAACTACCGTGGTGTTGTTTTTGTGCAGAAATAAAAGTTCACGGAATGCGCTGAAAATCAACGAAGATTTTTTCTGGAAAATATAAAAAATACTGGAACGCAAAGTTACAAGAGGGGAGTCGCGTTAGCCCCACAAGGGTGGAGGGTGCCCCCACCCCCCCTGGGGGGTGCTCCCTGCCTCGTGGACTCCCCGTGGGCCCCCTTAACTTGTTCTCGATGCCAACCTCCCCTATAAATGACCAAACCCCTAGATCAGAAGTTCCGCCGTCGGAAGCCTCTATAGCCACGAGAAATCAATCTAGGCCTTCTCTGGCATCCTGCCAGAGGGGGCCATCATCATTGGAGGCCATGCGGAAGGATCCCAAAGGGGCCTTCATCGCCATGAAGGCCAAGATCCAGAGGGAGAACCTCTCCCCATCCAGGGGGAGGCCATGGAGGATGATGCACAAGGGGGAGAACCTCTCCTCCTCTCTCTTGAGGCGCCAGAGTGCCATTGGGAGGGGAATCATCGCCGCGGTGATCCTCTTCATCAACATCACCATCCTCATCTCTTTTACGCGGTCCACTATCCCGTTGTCAGTGTCAAAACCGGCGGATCTCTAGTAGGGGGTCCCGAACTGTGCATCTGAGGCTAATGGTAACAGGAGGCAGGGGAGACAATCTTTACCCAGGTCCGGGTCCTCTCTATGGAAGTAATACCTTACTTCCTGCTTGATTGATCTTGATGAATATGAGTATTACAAGAGTTGATCTACCATGAGATCGTAATGGCTAAACCCTAAAAGTCTAGCCTATGATTATGATTGTTGTTCTATGGACAAAACCCTCCGGTTTATATAGACACCGGAGGGGACTAGGGTTACACAAAGTCGGTTACAGAGAAAGGAATATACATATCCGAATTGCCAAGCTTGCCTTCCATGCAAAGGAGAGTCCCATTCAGATGTGGGACAAACTCTTCTGTCTTGTATCTTCATAGCCCAACAGTCTGGCCCAAGTACATAGTCCGGCTGTTCGAGGACCCCTTAGTCTAGGACTCCCGCAGTAGCCCCTGATCCAGGCTTCAATGACGACGAGTCCGGCGCGCAGATAGACTTCGGCACTGCAAGGCGGGTTCCTTCTCCGAATACATCGAAGTAGATTTCGGACACAAGAATCGTGTCCGGCTCTACAAAAACAAGTTCCACACACAACCGTAGAGAGTATAATATTTCACGGGTCCAATCCGCTGACAACTTTTCGTACCGTGACATCACGCCACTGCCCGGTCATTATTCGAACCATTCTTTAGCCTGCCGCTCCGTATTCCAAGGTGAGGTTTTATTGGCACGTCCTGTCAAAGCAGAGATCATGTCCCCTTATCACGGATTTCTCATCAATACGGGCATGGGTAACCCAACCGTGCCATCTGCACGACCCTTGGGGAATAGGCGAGTTTTAAGGCGAGTGGGGAGGCGTACAATATTCACAGCCTTTATAAAGGGATAAGGATTCTTCCCTTTCCACCCACGCCTTCTCCTTCCTCCGCCCATCCATTCTCGAGCTCCAGTGCCCAAGCTCTCACCGTCTCCGCCCAAAAAGTACTCCGACCATGTCCGGATCTGGGGCAGGAGGCAAGTGGATGGCCTCTTCCGTCAAGGAGAAGGACATCAAGAAGCTCCGGGAGGCCGGGTACTTGGCCACGGAAATCGCTCACCGACTTCTTGCTGAGGGACAGATCGTCCCCACCCCGGAGCCCCAGGAGAGGGTGGTGTTCCTCACACACTTCGTCCACGGGCTGGGATTCCCTCTCCACCCATTTGTCCGTGGACTCATGTTCTATTACGGGCTGGATTTCCATGATCTGGCCCCCAACTCTATCGTCAAAATCTCGGCATTTATTGTCGTGTGTGAGGCCTTCCCCTACATCCACTAAAAAAAAGACACATCCGTGACATTTTGGGCCGAACAAAATTTTTTCCTGTCATACATATGACACTTTTATGACGATAATTGTGACAAAACCCGGTATCATCATAGATGTGGTGGGCTCCTACTTCTATGACAAAAAAATCATGACAGAAAATGGGCTTTTCGTCCTGGGCGGGCCGGAGACACAGCTGCATGACATTCTTTGGGCCGTCCATGACGGAAAAAACCATGGTAGAAGCGAGGGCGAGGAAAATTTTGAGGAGTTCCCGGTTACGGTGGGAGGTCGGGGGCCGAGTGATGCGCGTTTCTCTCGTACACGTACACGCGTGTGTGCGAGGTGTTGGCTCTAACTGAGCCCGAGCGAGGCGTTGGGCTCTGACTGAACCCGAGCGATTGCACTGCAGGCTACGCGTTACTGAACCTGAGCAATCGATCGATGGCTGTTAACTGAACCCGATCAAGCGATTCCTTCGCTACTGCTGCTAACTGAAGCCGATCGATGCTGCCTCTCTGGATTA
>NC_041383.1:288261634-288283126 GCF_002162155.2 Triticum dicoccoides | reverse complement strand
GACCGTAGCACTCCAACACAAGTCTGTTTCTTCCGTTTTGCGGTACGCCACACCCCTCCCGATCAACAGGACCCCAGTTTCGATCGTAGGAGGTCTGTTTCCTCCATTTTGTGGTACGCCACACCCCTCCCGATCAACAGGACCCCCGTTTCGACCGTAGGAGGTCCGTTTCCTCCGTTTTGCGGTACGCCACACCCCTCCCGATCAACAGGACCCCCGTTTCGACCATAGGAGGTCCGTTTCCTCTGTTGTGCGGTACGCCAGGCCTCATTTCCATCGCCTATTCCGTCCAAGCCCTCCTGATAAACACGACGACGCATTTCGTTCCGACCCAGCCGGTTGGCTCCCCATGAACACGACGATGACGCTGTTTCTCCGTTCCGACCCAGCCATGTACATGAGCCCTAGCCGTACGTATGCGCGGGTGGGCGTTCGAGACCCTTCCCATATGTACACATACGTGGCCGTATTTTCTTTCTTGCACCCTAGCCGTTGTACGTATGTGTACATGCTACATGCGCACCTCTACTACGACACGTGCGCGCCTCTACTACGACATGTGCGCGCCTCTACATCGACCAGTATATATGTACGTACACATTCACAACCAGAATGACAATGCTACGTACGCTTCGACCAGGTGGGTCCCAACTGTCAAGCACTTCCTTGCGTGCAAAAATATAGCTGGTGGGTCCTAGCAGTCCGGGGGTGAATCCTTTTTTTTTACCCAGACGCACTTCCTTTGCGTGCGAAGATGTAGCTGGTGGGTCCCAGCAGTCAGGGGGGCGAATCGTTTTTTTTCCCTGACACACTTCCTTGCGTGCGAAGATGTAGCTGGTGGGTCCCAGTAGTCAGGGGGGCGAATCGTTTTTTCTTGCCCGGACGCGCTTCCTTGCGTGCGAAGGTGTAGCTGGTGGGTCCCAGCAGTCAGGGGGGCGACTCTCTTTTTTCCCGGACGCACTTCCTTGCGTGCGAAGATGTAGCTGGTGGGTCCCAGCAGTCAGGGGTGAATCTTTTTTTTCAGACGCACTTCCTTGCGTGCGAAGATGTAGCTGGTGGGTCCCAGCAGTCAGGGGGCGAATCATTTTTTTCGCGAAATACGGTGGCCCATCCGGTGGGTCCCCGCTGTCATGTGGAGGAATAATTATTTTGCGCGTAATAAGGAGGCACTTCCTTGCGGCTGTCGTGGACCCAGCTGTCAGCCTCTCCACGTATAGTCCACGTCCGATGGAAGTCGTTCCTTGACCACGTTGACCATGCCGCACCGAGAGCACCACGGCGGTGGATGACGGCGAGGGTTAGGAAGGGGACGACACGGTTTCGGGGAAGATGCACAGTGGATGCACACCCGGAGAGGAGTACGAGGGTTCAGTGGTTCGGCTGCGCTGCCGTCGCCGCAGAATAAAAGGGGGTGTGGGTGAGTGGAGGGATGGCCTGGCTAGCGGTGGGAGTAGTAGGGGGCGGTGAGGCCTCCGCGGCAGCACAGCCAAACGCGGGAGGAAGGAGCAGGCGGCACGACCGGCGCTGCTTTGGGTGGCTGGAGCGAGAAGACCAGAGGTTGAAGAAGCATGACGGCCGTTGGATGGACATCGTACGGTCAGTAAAGCTAGAATCGTTTATATTGACTAAGTTGACAAAGCCATTGGTACATCAACTTAGTAGGCCAGGTCAGCTTCCGAAATGGTGCGCCCCAGATGTCAGGGGGAGGAATCATTTTTTCGGTGGGTGAAGCAAGAATATCCGAGATTGAAGAAGAAGACTGCTGCTAGAACTGTGTGTTGACTATAATTTGACAAAGCCTTGCATATGCGTCAACTCTGTTTTTTTAGGGGATGCGTCAACTTAGTAAGGCCGAAAGTGTGTGGCAGAGAACTTATAGCCCATTTGAGATATGTTAGATTGTGCAGCCCATTTTTGAATTCTAATGGAATTTACTACAGCCCATTTACAGTTTATTAAAAGTACCGCCCATTTCAACCAACCGTTCAAAACAGAATCAAATAAAATTTCCCACATTTTGATGGGATCCGAAATATTTTTATCCCAAAATTTCTAGTGAGATAAAATACAATTTCAATATAATTTTATATTACATAAAAATCCAACGAACCATTACGCTCGCAAAAATTAATGAAATTAAAATTTGCAATATCCAAAAATAATATTTTATAAAGTAATTACGTGTTTGGTGCATTTTTTTTATAGTTACTGCCCAGTTTTTATAATTACATCCCATTTATTATTTCTTAAAGCCCATTTTCTTGTTAAGCCTAATGCATCCCTCCTAGATAAGATTTGCAGCCCAGCGGGGCAGAGAATAATAACTTGACCTTGCTTGGGTATTTCTAACAAAAAATTATAGCTGTGCTAGCCATTTTCAGATTGAAAAAAATTAATATCTGGGCTGGATATCTGTCCTGGGCTAGATGGGCCACAACCCGCCAAGTTAATACCTGCAGTGATGTTTTCGTTGTTGTTCAGTGGAGAAAAATAAATATCTGGGCTTAACATCGAAAAACTCTGCAGTGCTCACACCTCAAAAACACAAATACAGCTCGAGGTGCTTGGTCCTAGCTGTCGCCCGCTTCTTGTGCAATTCTCCTGTTTATTGATACATAGGTTGCCAATGGTGTCGGACCATGATGTCAGGAAACTAGGAGGAAGCAAAATAAATTATAGTTATATATGTATATATATAATAAGGAGGCCCTTGCGTACGTGAGGCTATGGCCCTGGTAGGTCCAGATTGTCATCCTCTCCAAGTAAAGTCATCTCCTCGCCCGCACCCGCTTTCCACCCGACACAGTCAGCGCTGCTAGCCCCGCTTCCCAGTGTAGGCGATTGCTCCGCCTTCAAAAGACACAAGTGTTGTCCGTCCGTCCATCTGCCGCCCACATTAATGCTATGCGGTTGCCGAGGCAGCTACTCCGGCACCACACGTCCGTCCCTCCGCCGCCCCCATTGCTATATAAGCTGCTGCGCCGGCCATAGTCGCAGTCATCCGCAACCGTTCCTTTTCTCCTGTCCACACCACTACTGCCCACCATGGCTTCCTCGCGCTCCAGCGCTCTTTGGGACGGGTGGACGATGGACCACAAGGAGATGGCATCCATTGCTGCCGACCGGCTGGCCCGCAGGCAGCCGGAGGACGACGACGTCCCAATGGAGAACATGGTAGTCGACGATCTGGCGCCAACCCCCTCCTCCGCGCCATCCTCGCCGGTGCATTGCACCATGAACATCGGCGAGTCCCGTGCCCAATATATGAACACGGTGAGGCAGATGCGTGAGGAGCAGTTCCAGGAGGCGCAGGCCGCCGCCGCCTACAGCCACCATCTCCTCCAGGAGCACCTGCAGGCGGAGGAGCAGATCACCGTGGAGCGGGTATAGCAGGAGGCGCTGCTCAACTCGTATCGCTCCACCCGCAAGGGCTGCCTCGAACGCTAGCGGTACCGCATGCGGGTGGCGGAGGCTGCGGCCGCCTACAAAGAGGGCGATGAAGCGGGCTAGGCACTGTTTGGCGAGACCGAGGATGAGGCAGAGGACAATGCCGGCTCCGACGAGTCTCCGCTCCACTGGCGTCGACGAGGCCCTGCTCTGCCGAGGCCCCGCGGCGCCAACAACGAGGCAGAGGACACCGCCGGCTCCGCCGAGGCCTCGCCCCGCCAACAACGAGGCAGAGGACATCTCCGGCTCAGTCAAGGCCCCACTGTCGGTGTCAAAACCGGCGGATCTCGGGTAGGGGGTCCCGATCTGTGCGTCAAGGCTGATGGTAACAGGAAGCAAGGGACATAGATGTTTACCCAGGTTCGGGCCCTCTCGATGGAGGTAAAACCCTACTTCCTACTTGATTGATATTGATGATATGAGTAGTACAAGAGTAGATCTACCACGAGATCGTAGAGGCTAAACCCTAAGAGCTAGCCTATGATGGTATGATTGTAATTGTGATCGGCCTTCTAAGGACCAACCTCTCCGGTTTATATAGACACCGGAGAGGGCTACGGTTTACGTGGAGTCAGTTACAAGGAAGGAAATAAAATATCCGGATCGCCAAGCTTGCCTTCCACGCAAAGGAGAGTCCCAACCGGACACGGGCCGAAGTCTTGAGTCTTGTATCTTCACGCTTCAATAGTCCGGACGATGTATACAGTCCGGCTGTCCGGATACCCCCTAATCCATGACTCTGTCAGTAGCCCCTGAACCAGGCTTCAATGACGATGAGTCCGGCTCGCAGTATTGTCTTCGGCATTGCAAGGCGGATTCCTTCTCCGAATACTCCAAAGTACCTGTTACGACGAATAGTGTCCGGCCTCCAATCAATGTTGTGCTCCTCCGCTTCAGCGCCTCACTAATGACCATCTCCACGTGTCGAGCTAATGCGAGGAGTCAAGGCATTTTTGCATTTGCCACCCTCGATCCTCCGGGCCAACCATCTATTTGAAGGGACAGGGATTCTCAGATCCAAACCTCACTCTCCTCCCTTGAGCTAGCATCCTAGAGCGCTCCGTGAAAAGCCATTCCAACATGGCCAGCCGTTGCAACTCTTTTGCTTTCCCTCCTCCCTCTAAGTCGGGGGATTGGGGAGAGTGCTTAGTTCCTCACAGCCGTTTGGTGAAGTTACAAACCCAAGGGTTTCTCCCACCGGTATTCATGGTCCCCGTCTGAGCTAGAATAGCCACTTATGACGGAGGGGAACAAGCTGAGGAATCTCCTAACCCGTCTCCGGAGGAGCGGATATGCCTCATCTCACATCTACTGAGGGGCGTCGGGTTTCCTATCCACCCGTTTCTTCACGGGCAACTGGAGTTCTATGGCCTCCAGTTACACAATCTTACCCCAGCCTCCATTCTGCACATAGCGGGGTATGTCGCACTTTGCGAGCAATTTTTAGGCTGCGAACCACACTTCGGATTATGGAGGAAGCTATTCTGCCTTGTCCCCCGCACCCAGGGAGAGTCCCTATATCAAGTGGGCGGGGCTGAAGTATGGCGCATTGCCGAGACTGGATACCTGTTCAGCACTCCTGAGAAGGCACCAGAAAACTGGCCTTCAGAGTGGTTCTATATAAATTGACGTTCCCCTTTCGTATCTAGTCCGGATGGGTCTCCCCAAGTTCAGCAACGCCCTGCTGAGGGCACGCTTAAGCTAGCACCCCCGAGGCCCTCAAGAAGAGGACACAAGGGAAATATTCCTCCTGATGAACAGGATAAAGGTGCTGGCCAAATTCAGACTGACGATAGTTGAGGTCATGGCAATATGCATAAGGAGGGGGGTGCAACCGCTCCAATATCGGGGGAAGCCAATGTGGCATTTCAACGGGGAAGACGACCCCACCCGCTGTGGTCGTAAGCGTCCGGACTCCACTGCCGCTTTGGCAAGGATATTGTCCGATTTGTACAAAGGGGAAGAGGAGGAATTCCTCCGCATGAAGACGCGGGACGGATTCTCCATGTACAACCCCCCAGAGTGGGTAAGTTGCCATTCTTTCCCCAGCTTCACTTACTCTAGCGTTCTTTTGCTAAGATTACTTGCATCAATGCGTCTGAGCAGGATATCAGGAGGGTCGTAGAAGGAATCTTCAGCCCCTCCCCGCAACCAGAGGACCCTGGAAGGGCCCTAGATCCAGGACTCAAATTAGATCCGGATATTACTGTGGAGCTTGTCAACGGGGTATTTTATCAGGCGAGATGGGATGGCTCCCTAGTGGCCATTACGGCCGACTACCCTGGACTGCTCCCCACGTCACTTGTAAGCCGAGCTAAAAAACCCTATCCTCCGAATAGGACTCCCCCCAGGTATTATAACTTACCCTTGAGGCGTCATTCTATTTGCAAAAACGACGGCCGGAGCAAGGGGCTGAGCCCCTAGTGACTCGTCAACCACGGGCGTCCGGATCGGGCAGGCTCAAGAGGAAGGCGGTGAGCGTTGACACACCGCTACAGAGGTAAAGTAATAACCTGTCCTGTAATTATAGAATTTGAAATATGACAGTGCCCTTTGTGTCTGGCAGGAAGAGGAATAACCGGACTATATCCGGGGACCCCACCAATCACGCCTCCACCGGCCGGGTTCCAGAACCAGCTTCGGGGTCGAAGGCGGACACGGGTCCAGCACCACATAGACCCCCAACGGAGGATGCGGATATGTGTTCGGCCACGAATTCCGAAGTGGAGAGCGCCATGAATCACCGGCGCCGGAGGGCCGTGCTCTGGAACAACATCTTTTCCGAAGAGGCTTTTAATGCCTTCCATTCGGCGGACGCATATGTCTGAGCTCCTCGAGGCGGGCTTGCCCAAGTGACAAACCAGTATACCAAAGACATACGGGTAAGAAATTTTGATAAGTATGTATAGTAGTAGCCCCAGAGACTTGGAATAGTTGGGACAACTGTTTGAAGGATCAATATATTCACAGGTCCTTGTGGACAAGAATGAACAATTGGCGCGGGAGCTGGAGGCATGCAAGGCCCAGCTGACTGATGCGGTAGCCAAGTTAGAGGGATCCCGAAAGGCCCCCTCTGGTAATATTTGTCTCCATTATACGCAGATGTATCAGTTAGTAAATGGCCGGTGCGGTTAGTCTGACAGAAGATTCTGCAGACAATCCCGGGGTGAATCCGGAGGGCGTAATGGGTGATGATTCGTATCTCCAACGGCAGCTAAAGGCTGGCGAGCGCGTCCTTACGCAGGTGACGCAAGAGAAGAACAAGCTACAAGATGCCAATATTCGTCTGGACGTGGAATTAAAGGACATCCACGCTCAACTTGCGGACTTCGTGAAGGAGAACAAAAAGCTTCAACGCGGTATTTATCGTAAGAGCTCAAGCGAACTGTGTGATAGTTCCGCGAGGAAGTTTTTTGAGAAAAAAATTGCCTGCAGGAACTTTAACGGGCCGCCATGAAGAGGAGATGCCCTCATCTGCAGGTGATTTGCTGGAAGAACTTGCGCAGTTGCACGAGCGTGCTCGGCAAGTGCTGCACGGCGTTGCTCAGGCCTTGTGGCCATCAAGCCTCCTGCCGAATGGCATGGGGGAGCTTGCGTACCTGCTTCAAGGAGCCCGGCGGCGCTTCCGTCTATGGAAGATATCAGCATGCCGGCAAGGAGTAAGAGAAGCCTGGGCAATGGTGAAGACGCGCTACACCAAGCTGGACACGAACCATATGGCCAAAGTATGACCGGCGGGGCCGGATGGGCAAGAAATTCCCGTGAGTCTGGTATATGACCAGGTAGCGTTAGCCGCTAAGTATTCTCAACAAGATTGTAGGCTAGATAGCCTGTTGGATGGTATAGAGGAGGAGTATAGTCAGTCTCGGTGACTTTATAGTTTAAATGGCATAAATAGCCCCTAGCCGGATTGAAATCATTTGTCATGGTGGATCTTTTCGCTTCAGCCCCGAGATCCTATAGTCCGGGGTGTGTCCGAATACCCGCTCGGTTATACAAGAATGCATGGAGACCAGTCATAGGGGTCATAAGTGCTTGAACAGACAAGTACCCAACTAGTTATGTTATATTGCATGGATAGCAAGAAACATATTCCAGGGAGAATAGTTCCGTTAGGGGTAGCTTTCCCTGGGAATGCATGTGTCGATGCACATGTCCGGACTGCGAACGATGGCGTAGGATACAAAGCTTCTGAGTTTTTTGTTGTAAACAACGAATACATCCTTTGTTCACCGATCGAATATTCTCATAAGGAAACTAGCTTTCGGCTTCACCCAGTCTGAGGTACACATCCGGCTTAACCGGCAGTAACAATCGCAGAGGTGCTCCCCTTATGCCCTAGCCGAATTAACGGGAACGTAGGGCATAAATACAAGAGCCAGGCAACCCAGCTTGGCCACATCTTAAGTCACATCGATGCATATAATGGTGAATAAAAGCCACACATGGAAAAAGAACGCATATGCGATGGGCAAAAAGCCATTTAAAGTAATTAAGTCTAGCTTCTGAATAGGAAGCCCCCAGGTATAGCTTACACACATAGTACGTCCAGAATGATCTGGGAGTCTGCACTGTAATAAATATTTTGTGTGAAGAGAAGAAGGGTCGAGAAAGGAGAGAAAAAGAGATGGAGCATAATTAAAAAGGAGGGGTGAGGAGACGAACACTGAGTTCGGCATTAGGCATAGAATCTCCGGAGTCTAGCCGCGTTCCATGGGTTCGGCTCGAGTCTGTTATCGGATGCATTGCGTAGATGGTACGCTCCTCCGGTGAGAACTTTGTCAATGACGAAGGGACCTTCCCACTTGCGTTTGAGTTTGTCCTTCTTCCTCTCCGGTAGGCGTAGAACGAGTTCGCCAATATTGTAAGTTTTGGCCCGCACTTCTCTACTTTGATATCGTCGAGCCTACTGCTGATGGAATGCGGAACGGGCTTTTGCGACATCGCGCTCCTCCTCCAGGGCATCCAAATTATCCTGCCAATCTAACTCGGCTTCCTTCTCTTCATACATGCGTACGCGTGGCGAATCATGTATTATGTCGCAAGGTAGTACTGCTTCCGCACCGTACACCATAAAAACTGGTGTATATCCGGTGGTTCGATTGGGTGTGGTATGCAGCCCCCAGAGTACGGAGTCGAGCTCCTCTGCCTAGTGCGTATCCGATTCTGTTAAAGATCGCACTAGTCTGGGTTTTATGCTGCTCATGATGAGACCATTTTCCCTTTCGACCTGGCCGTTTGTTTGGGGGTGGTAGACGGAAGCGTAGTCGAGCTTAATGCCCATTTTTCTGCACCAAGTTTTCACTTCATCAGCTGTGGAATTTGAGCCATTATCAGTGATGATGCTATGGGGGACACCGTACCGGTGTACGACCCCAGATATGAAGTCTATTACTGGTCCGGATTCGGCCGTTTTAACTGGTTTGGCTTCGATCCATTTGGTGAATTTGTCCACCATGACCAATAAGTATTTTTTCTTGTGGCTTCCCCCTTTAAGAGGTCCAACCATGTCCAGCCCCCAGACCGCTAAGGGCCAAGTTATGGGGATTGTTTGGAGAGCGGTAGGGGGCATATGACTCTGATTGGCGAAGAGCTGGCAACCGAAGCAATGTTGGACAAGGTCATGTGCGTCTGCTGGGGCCGTCGGCCAATAGAAGCCTGTACGGAAGGCTTTGCTGACTAGCACTCAAGCTGCGGCGTGGTGTCCTCCCGGTCCGGCATGGATTTCAGCCAGGAGTTGCCGCCCTTCCTCTTCGGAGATGCACCTTTGGAGCACTCCGGTCGCGCTTTTCTTGTAGAGTTCCCCTTTGTGGACTTTGTAGGCTTTAGAACACCGAACTATGCAGTGTGCTTCATTTTGGTCATCGGGGAGCTCCTGCCTATTTAGGTAGGCCAAGAAAGGCTCAGTCCACGGGGCGATTACGGCCATGATTTCGTGGGCCGGAGATGTTATTTCGGTGGCAGAGCCTCTGATTGTGTCTGATGGTTCGGAGTCTGGGGTGTATTCGAATCCGTGCTGGTATTGCCGGACTCCCCTTCCCATACTACGGATGGCTTGAACAACCTTTCCAGGAATATATTAGGTGGGACAGGGTCGTGTTTGGCGCTGATGCGGGCGAGTACGTCCGCTGCTTGATTGTTTTCTCGAGCCACATGGTGGAATTTGAGCCCCTCGAAGCGAGCTGACATTTTGAGGACGGCATTATGATAGGCCGCCATTTTTGGATCCTTGGCATCAAAGTCTCCATTTATTTGTGATATTGCGAGGTTCGAATCCCCGCGTACTTCCAGGCGTTGGATGCCCATAGAGACTGCCATCCGAAGACCATGCAACAGAGCCTCATATTTGGCTGCATTGTTGGAGTCTGTATATAGTATTTGTAGGACGTACTGGACCGTGTCCCCGATGGGAGACGTCAGGACTACCCCTGCTCCCAGCCCGACCAGCATTTTGGAGCCGTCAAAGTGCATGATCCAGTTGGAGTACGCGCCGTACTCTTTAGGGAGTTCGGCTTCTGTCCATTCGGTGACAAAGTCAGCCAGTACTTGTGACTTAATGGCTCGCTGTGGTTTGTATATTATGTCGAACCGGAGGAGCTCGATGGCCCATTTGGCAATCCGGCCCGTAGCGCCGCGGTTATTAATTATGTCATTGAGTGGTACTTCGGAGGCGACGGTAAGCGAACACTCTTGAAAGTAGTGTCTTAGCTTCCGGGATGCCATGAAGACCGCGTATGCTATTTTTTGATAGGTTGAGTATTGGGATTTGCATGGGGTGAGGACCGTGGATATGTAATAAACTGGATTTTGAAGCGGGAATTTGTATCCGTTCACCTCTCGTTCGACGACGAGCACTGCGCTTACCACTTGATGTGTTGCAACTATGTATAGTAGCATAGGTTTGCCGATGTTTGGCACTGTTATGACTGGATTACTGGCCAATAAGGTCTTTATCTCATCGAGTCCAGCCGCGGCTGCATCCGTCCATACAAAGTGTTCGGTGCGCCGAAGGAGGCGGTAAAGAGGCAATGCCTTCTCTCCTAGCCTGGATATAAAGCGGCTCAAAGCAGCCATGCATCTAGCTAGCTTCTGGATGTGATTGAGGTCTGTTGGTATAGCCAACTACGACAGAGCTCGGATTTTTGCTGGATTCGCTTCGATTCCTCTATTGGAAACAATGAAGCCCAGTAGCTTCCCCGAGGGGACACCGAAAACGCATTTTTCCGGATTCAACTTGATGTCGTATGTCCGGAGGTTATCAAATGTAAGCCTCAAGTCATCTATTAGGGTTTCGACGTGTCTAGTTTTTATGACCACGTCGTCCACATATGCTTCCACTGTTTTGCGGATTTGTTTTTCCAGGCATGTTTGAATCATGCGTTGATAGGTTGCGCCGGCATTCTTGAGCCCGAAGGGCATAGTGTTGAAGCAAAAAGGGCCATATGGCCTTATAAAAGCTGTTGCAGCTTGGTCAGACTCCATCATGTTTATTTGATGGTATCCGGAGTATGCGTCGGGAAAACTCAGCGAGTCGTGTCCAGTTGTGGCATCGATGATTTGATCGATGCGAGGGAGGGGAAATGGATCCTTTGGGCAAGCCTTGTTGAGGTCTTTGAAGTCGACGCCAAAGCGCCCAGATTTGTCCCTTTTTGGTACCATTACCAAATTTGCCAACCAATCCGGATGTTTAATATCTCTGATGAATCCGGCCTCAAGCAGCTTGGCTAGCTCTTCCCCCATGGCTTGCCGTTTTGGTTCTGAAAACCGCCTTAGGGTCTGTTTGACCGGTTTGTATCCCTTTAGTATATTGAGGGTGTGTTCGGCCAGCCGGCGTGGGATGCCTGGCATGTCCGAAGGGTGCCAGGCGAAAATGTCCCAATTCTCGCATAAGAAATCTCGCAGTGCGGCGTCCATCACGGGGCTCAACTGTGTCCCAATGGATGCTGTCTTTGTCTACAGGTTTAAATGAGGTGGACTTGGGTCGTTTGTCGAGTATCACATCGTCCCTGTCGATGGTGGCCCGCAGTGTTGTTAACTCTTCGGCTGCTAGGGCTTCAGATAATGCTTCCAGGGCTAGTGCTGCGGTTTTATTTTCGGCGCGAAGTGCGATGTCCGGATCACTGGCTAGAGTGATGATTCCGTTGGGTCCGGGCATTTTAAGCTTCATGTACCCGTAATGGGGTACATCTTGAAAGCTTGTAAACGCGTCCCGCCCTAGAAGGGCGTGGTATCCGCTGCTAGAGGGAGCCACTTGGAATGTGATTTTTCACTCACACCACGCTTCCCGAGTAGGGATGATTCCCCTGAAGGTGGTGCCGCTTTGCTCAATGCGGCCTTTATCAATTTCCATTTTGCTGAGCATTTCTTCATAGATCAAGTTTAACCCGCTTCCGCCGTCCATGAGTACTTTGGTGAGACGAAAGTCGTCCACGATTGGGCTAAGGACCATAGTGGCCGGTGCCCGGACAGGCTGGAATCGAGGTTCATCACTGGAATTGAAAGTTATAGTAGTGTCGTTCCAGGGGTTTATCTTTGCCACATGGCAAATTTTCGCAGAGCTTCGATGAGCTCGCTTGCGCCTGTTGTTCGAGGCAAATGTCTCAAAGACTGTTAGTACCGTATGGCTTACAAGAAGATCCTCGCCACTTTTTTCCACCTGTCGGAGTATCCAACATGCCCTAAGGCTGTGAGTTGGTATTGTATCCTGAGTACCATGGAGCTTACATGGCCCGTCGAGCCATTCTTCCAGTACGGATCCCCGCCCTGGGGTGGGCTTTGATTTCTTGGGGATTGGATCGGACCACTTACGAGAGGTTGTCCATTTAGTTCGGACAAAGGTCTTGGTGAGAGCAGTACTATCCCAAAATTCTGTCTAGGTCTTCCAAGCGCTCTCCATCGCACAGTACTTCCGTACTATGTTTGTCAAGCCCGTGAAGCGTACTATGTCGGAGCGGCTTATAGCATTGAGGATCCCTTTGTCCGTGCAGTTTTTGCAGAAGAGTGAGACCATGTTCTCCTCGTGGCAGTCCTTGACCTTGTTAAGCGCAAGGAGGAATCTGGCCCAGTAATGGCGTACCGTTCCTGGGGATCTTGCCTGATGCGGGAGAGACAGTTTAAGTCCAGATAGGTGTTGTTAACATAATCCGTATTTTGGTCCGATCTAACGCCCAAGGGCGCGGGCGGTTCCGAGCTTAACAGCTCAGAATCCGGGATACCGCCCAATTCCTTTGGCCCAGTGCCCGATTCTAAGTCCGGGGCGTGAGTCATGTTTCCCTTTGAGCAGGTTTTCGGCTCAAGAAGTTCAGCAATCCGAACATAATTCATCCTCAAAATTGAGGGACAATCCACGCATGGTTCCTCCACTATCGCTACCTCATGGGTGGCCGGTGGGGACTTGATGTCCCTTCTGTCGGGTTTAAGCCCAATCCGGTCATAGTTCGTAGCGACTCCCAGAGCGGCGATGCGATACAAGAGTTCATTAAGGGAGGAGAGCTCCATTGGATCCATCTGTTCGGTAAGTTCCGAACTGACGTGAAGGTTATGATTGATGACCCGAGAGGCCATCGTCAGTGCTACCGCCGATGGGGCGGCCATGATAAAGCTGCCGAGTCGGAGCGTCTGGCCTAAAGCCAGAGCTCCCTTCGAGGTAATGTCGTCCTTGACGACGAGACGAGCCATCGAGCCTTGCGGCAACGTCACAGAGGAACTCTCAGTGAAAGCACCAATGTCGGTGTCAAAACCGGCGGATCTCTGGTAGGGGGTCCCGATCTGTGCGTCAAGGCTGATGGTAACAGGAAGCAAGGGACACAGATGTTTACCCAGGTTTGGGACCTCTCGATGGAGGTAAAACCCTACTTCCTGCTTGATTAATATTGATGATATGGGTAGTACAAGAGTAGATCTACCACGAGATCGTAGAGGCTAAACCCTAAGAGCTAGCCTATGATGGTATGATTGTAATTGTGATCGGCCTTCTAAGGACCAACCTCTCCGGTTTATATAGACACCGGAGAGGGCTAAGGTTTACATGGAGTCGGTTACAAGGAAGGAAATATAATATCCAGATCGCCAAGCTTGCCTTCCACGCAAAGGAGAGTCCCATCCGGACATGGGCCGAAGTCTTGAGTCTTGTATCTTCACGCCCCAATAGTCTGGACGATGTATACAGTCCGGCTGTCCAGATACCCCCTAATCCAGGACTCCCTCACCCACCCTGCCGGTTACATGGGGGAGGATTTCCACCGCGCCGCCGAGGTGCCGCCCGCCTGCAACGAGACAGAGGACATCGCCGGCTCGCGGAGGCCCCGCCCCGCTGCCAACGAGGCCGCGCCACACAGAAAACGAGGAAGAGTAGAACACGATAGGTCGCCGCCACTCGGGTCCAAGTAAGGCCACCACTGCTACCCTCCTGTTGAAGCCAAGCTAGGCGGGTTGACCATTGACGATCGGTTAGCTTCTTGGCGGCGATGTGGAGTCGAAGAGCTGCGCTGGAGAAGAATGCTGCTTCTACTTAACTGCTAGTGCAGTTGGCTGACTGACACGTGGGCCCAGCAGGCCACATGTCAGTTATGCAACTGCACCTGCAGTTAAGTCACTGAAGCTTCTGTTCGTCTCAGCGGGACACAGGGTGGTAGCTTCAGTTAATTAATTATACCTCCAGCGCACCCCTTTTTAGTTGAAGAATGTATGAAATGTAATGAAATTCGACATGTTTATATGAAATCCAACCATGTATGAATGAATTTATTTCGATTAGTTTGAATTCCTGTATCACTGTCATTGGATGAACATGCAAAACAATACGTACTAGCATTATTCCCAGGGTGATCACCTCGTTTGCAGCAGTTTCACATGTACTCCCTCCGGTCCTTTGTAGTCTTCATACAAGTTTCATCTGCAGTCAAAGTATCTCTACTTTGACCAATCTTATACAAAAAAGTATGCACTTTCACAATGTGCGAAGTAAAAAGGAACAGATGGAGCACAAAGAGTTTGAGCAGCTTTTTAGCGTTTCTGTACATTGCAATCAAACACAGGGCTGACAATTCATAGAGAATGTTCAAAACAATTGATGATTATGCATCTCAGCGACTCACATGTCAGAGGCAATATTTACTTCACAACTAAAGAATAAAGAAAAAATTGATTGACGTTGCTAACAGCAAAGGGCGTCCCATTCGAAAATATCAAACGCATGTCTTGCTAAAATCAATGAGCAAAATTTGACAAGGTTGTCCCATTCCAAAATATCAAATGCCTACGATTGTGGAATGGGCAGGGTTTGCCATCAGTTCGGACATTGACATGGCACCTCGTGCTAAATAAACCAACTGTTCTTTTTGTGCAGTTCCACCAAAATCAACCAAATTCGTGCGTAGCTTGTATGATTTCGCCCTTATATGTTGCAATGCCTTGAAATTATTGGCACCTCCTTTCTTGTGGCGGAAATGAATGATTCGATGTATTCATGAACATATTGTGCAGTTCCCATTGAAATCAAGCTGAGCACCCATGTTTGCACAAATACAAGAAAGTGAATAGTATAAAGCAAACTGTACTATGAATTGACAGTTTAAACAGGCACCTACATGGTCCTTGTAGAGCACACTTTTAGAAAAATGGAACTCACCAGAAAGAATCCTAGAACAACATTGTACTCGCGCGTCATAGCAAAAAAATGGAGATTTTCAGTCCTTCTGAGCTGAAGTTAGTATGGTCTTGTGGGGAGTAATGTAACGATCCTTCAACTGCTCCTTCTGATGAGAAGATAGACAGGGCTTCTTCATCCTGGCATAATCGGAACTAGTCACTTCACATACCCCATATTCTTCTTTAGAGGAAGATGATCCTGTTGTGCAAAGACAAGAGGACTACTAAATGCTAGTATCCCTGTTTGCTCGAAAAAAAGGAAAGGAAATATTTAAAACAGCACAGATGAAGCACTTCTCAAGGACAATACCACTTTTTCATGACAGTATCTAAACAGTAGCACAACACCAATAGAGATGACCAAGCTCAATCATATGGATGAAATCAGTGGGCGAATTCCAACCTTTGTCAGGAGGCTTATTGTGTAGAGCATACAGATGAAGCACTTCTCCGGAACCATCTGTTGCTATCTACGGTGGTGGCCATGCTTACTATATACTCCTCGATTAGTTTAATGTTTCCAACATCTTCTTGTGCAGTTCCGCTAAAATATATGGTATCTTCAAAGAAGATCCCTGTTTGCACAAGTAGAGATAATTACGTATTACATTAATAGTGGCATCAAATCAGTGGCAAAACAATATGCTCGTTCCAGCCATAGCAATAAATTAAGATGCAAAACCATATCATTATTGTGTGATTATAGTTCCAGTGCTTCATTATAGCACCAGGAGATGATTTTTGTTTTGCTTCCGCTTGTTCTTCCCCTTCATCACTTGGTTCAATAAAAACAAGCCTCGCCTTCAATGTAAGATTTGGCATGTCAATTAGGGAGCACAAGCATAGTACTAAACTTAATTTTCTAATGAAAGTGGCAAAATACAGGCCAACAGTTGTGAAATATCCTTATCTTACCTCAATGGGATATTACGGTGCACATATAGATTGGAAGTCTTCTCTCCATTTGTGCAGTTCACTTAAATCAAGCAACATTATCGTACAAGTAGCACAACATATGAAAGCACACTGCAGAATCATTTGAAAGAAGGCTAGTACTGAACTCTCATGATGCGGAATTCAAACAACTCACAAGAAGAAGATCTGAACCAAAATTGCCAACACAGATAGGAAGTAAGATCTCCTCTTGTGTAGTTCCACTAAGATCAAGCAATCAAGCAACATTGTCGGTGTGAATTTTTGGTTGAACTACACAAAACACTCTTAAAACAAAAGTGTTTTGTGCAGTGCAACAAAAGGTCACAATGGCAACGAGGTGAAATAGATAACCATGTTTACACAGAGGTGCAAAGGAAACAATTAGTGGTCAATAACGGTGGATGACACATAAGCCAACAAAAAGAAGCATCTACCTTATCTAAATGGGAAAGAAAGCAAGACAGTGGCATTTCTCAAATGGTGGCATTGATTAATATTAACATAGAGATTATATTAACAATAAAATTTGTTAAACATGTAATTTGCTTTTAACTGTGGCATTGCATCAATTTTCTAGTGGCATTATTAGAGGGTGTTTGTTTACAGGTACATTTTGGTGTAGGGACTAAAAAATCCGTGTCAGTCCCATCTAAACCAAACAGTAGGGACTTTTAGGGACTAAAAGTGGGCATTTGGGACTAAAGAAAGAAGACCCCGATGGAGTCTTTTTGGGACTTTCTCCAACAGTTTCCGCTGCCACGCATCGCACCTTGTCTCTATTAGTTCATTACTAGGGGTAACATGGTCTTTTAGCATGTCATTTAGTAACCTCTAGTCCATGTTTAGTCCCTGGAACCAAGCAGGTAGGGACTAGGGAGTTTTTAACCAAACAGGGCCTTAGATTAACAACAGCTAATGAGTTGCACGGGACAGTGGATGCACCAGAACCATGTGCATCTACCGATGTACTGTGGTCATGCATAGTCTGTTGCGACAAAGAACAAACAACTAAGGAGCATATTTGTCTTGGTCCCAGTTTTGTTATCATTAAACACCTTTCCCTATGTGAGCACAACAAATCTAGTCCTGCTCAAACTCTACATCCAGTCTGTACTAGTACTTTCGCCCCTTCCTTTCCTCTTTGAACCACGTCCTAGATTTATGCGATACAACTTTCCCCACTACTTTCCCCCATTCCTTTCCTCTTTGAACCACGTCCTAGATTCATGGTATACATGCAGCTTTTTTCTTGAAAAGGAGGATGACCCCCGGCCTCTGCTTCTGGTATGCATGCAGCTAGAGCAATGCATGTGGAGTAAGTAAATTATACCTTAAGGTTCATGGGGCGTAGTTCGGTTGGTGACGGGACGACGGCGAAGAAGAAGGGGTCGCAGGCCCTCCCGCGCCACCGTTGGGTGAAAGTGAACAGCTGCGTCGGTAGTGGATTACCTCCCTCGGCGACAGCGTTAAGCCTCCTTCCCTTCCTGGCGGACGGATCCTGCCGGCTCTTTGAGCAGCAGTGAGGGGAGAGAGACGCCAACGAAGTCTTGTTTAGATCTGGAGAGGGCGAGAGAGTGTGAAGAGAGCAACTACAAGTGCTGAGGCTCCAACGTGTGTATATATACTGGAGAGAGAGTGTGAAGCGTGCAAACCCTAGAAAACAAGTGCCGAGGCTGCAACTTATACGCGATGAGGTGATTATACGGTCATTACGAGATCGTATAGCTCCGTATCCATCCATTTTGACCAGTCAAAGAATCCTCCTGGCACAAATTATGCTCAAGTGTAGTTATCGAACCCGGGACCTCAAGTTTGATAAGCGAACAGGCTAACCATCTACACAACCTTCCCGTTATGTTCAACGAGAGGAAAATAACCTTTTATACATTCCTGCATTCGTGTGACAAGCATGCCGTGTTTTTTTGTGTGTGTGGGAGTCATTGGGATTTGATCCATAATCATGTCATGTGGCTTTGGTGGTATGACTATCCACAGTGGTGCAGAAATAATGCAGCCTTAGTCACCTTACCTCTCTCCATGTAGTATGTTGGGTCCCACCAGTCAGAGGGTGAAACAAACAAATTAATAAGAGAAATTAAAAGCGCCAGGGGTGTATCTTACCTCACACATATCGCTACTTCTGGGGAAAACTGTCCAATTGATCCCTCTGTTCGCTCACGTACTATTTTAAGTGAATCCTTATTATAACATGCACACAATTTTGGGCACTTGTATTCAACTTAAGTCAGTGTGCCACGGTATCTCCTATACTTACTACTCCCTCCGTCTAGGTGTAATAAGTCATGTTAGAAGGTGCAACGGGACCAAGGTCCATGCGTGTGCGTGCATGCTTTTGTGTGTGTGTGTGTGTGTGTTTAACAACATGTGTGTGTTAGAGAGAGCGACAGATCGACCTACTCCTACAGACAGATGGTGTGTAGTGTACGATTTTAGCCGCGAGAGTCGGTGCATCCTCTCGTTTCTGGGCGTGTCCGGTAGGGACATGCAGACAACTGCCACGCCCGCTCCTGACCAGCCTGGCCCACCCAAAGCCCCTCCATCGCCCGCGCGCGCTTCCCGCCCGAAATGGTCAGCGCCGCTCCAAAGAATCGGTGCCGCATTCATGCCCGGGCAGAGCGGACGCGACCTCTCCCTGGCGCAAGAGTGATGGTTCCTTCGTCCGTCCAACTTACTGTTGGGTCTATGTGATTTGACGACTCATTGGTCTTTATTACTGAGGTGGTAGGACTGCTGGATGTCCCACACTTTCGGCGAAAGGAGGTACTACTAGATTACAATTTTCTCCATTCTTACAGTGGAGGAGTGCAAGAGCAGTGAAAACACGCAGGCTCAATGATTACATGGCCCACCTCACACTATCACCGTGCGACACCTAACTCTTTACATAGTACTCTCTCTGTTCCTAAATATTACTAGATGAATCCCTGTGCGTTGCCGCGGAACAGCCATATATCTCTCTACACAAAATTGTCGATTTCATAGAACTAAAAAAACTGTATAACCGCATGACAAATGTGGTAGCCAAACTATATAAACTCCCATCATCATTTAGATCATCCCACATAAGGAAAAAAGATCAGCCAACTCCTACTTCATAATGGGATTATATTTTTCTTTTTGACATGTTAATGGGTCTTAAAAGCTCACTTACATGCATGCTACCGGTGCATGCTTGCATGCAGACATGTTGATGTGATTTAAAACCCACTCACATGCATGCCACGGTATTTCTGCATGCTTGCATGTGGCTTAGTGCGGAGCCTCTCAACGTCTAGATCAAATGTCTATTATGGACTGATTTAGTTCATCTAACGGCTACATTAATTTTGATGATGTGGCTCAAGGAGAGGATAGAGAATTCATAGTAGTGGGGGCTAGATATTACTAGTAGATAAGTCTTTGTAGAGATTCCACCACATACGGAACAAAATGAATGAATCTACACTTAAAATGCATCTATATACATCCGCATGTGGTTCATTGTGAAATCTCTAAAAGACATATATTTAGGAACGGAGGAATTACTAGTATAGTACGTACTGTAATTTATCAGCGAGATAAATTTGTACAATGCTATGAAGCTTCCAGCTTCTGTTACATGTATCTTGCATCCAAGGTTGCCCGTTGCAACATTTCATCAAATACAAAGGAGACTAACATGCATGCTATTGCATCTCAATGATTGACAGATCATAGCAAATATGTACTCCTTCTGTTCCAGTAAGTGTCTCAACTTTGTGCAAACTTTAGTACAAAGATGTACTACTACTAAAGTTGACATTTATTTTGGAACAAAGGCAGCTAAAGAAAAAAACGATCCATGCAGTCCCTAGCCCTTGAACCGTGAACCCTAACCAGGCTTCAATTTGCTGGCAACGTTCAAGCTTCCTAATAAATGAAGTTTGCAACCTTTTGACCATCGGATCATTTTGTGCAGTTTCACCAAAATCGAGATGAGCATCCCTGTGGCAAAGAAATTGAAGAAGCATGATTAGAACAAGATTACTGGGACTAGTTGATGAGACATAAACTCATCAAAAATACAGTATGTAGAAGCCAGTATAGGTATGTGTGGGGCAAAGAAGTAGAGAAATATCCACAGGGAGTGATGTGGGCAGCTGGAGCAGTGGTGCAAGCCAACTGTAAAGGGAGTTGTACCTAAGGGACGTAGCTCAACCTTGAGGAGGGTGGCGGGAGACGGCAACTGCCCACGTCGCGGCAGTGAGCAAGGGACGAAGGCAACCTCACCGGTTTTGTGAGAGAGAACGGCGGGGACCCCTAATCGGGACGTACCGACAGTGGATTTTCGCCGTCGGCGACGGCGACCGCATATACACTAAGGATCCACCCCTTCCCCCAGCGGACGTGATCCGCCGGGATGTTAGAGATGTGGCCACAGTCGTTTTGTGCGAGAGAGTGTGAAGATAGCAACCCCAACAAGCAACTGTATAGGCCGGCCCGTCATGACTATGTATATAGTGGAGCCGTTTCCTTTTCTCTCCATATGAACCTATCATATTGCATACGTGCCACTGAAGAAAAAAAACTTTATTTATAAATGACGCGGCACCTAGTACTCGTTCTCCTATAACCTTGCGCTTGGCATCTCCAAAATATTAACCTTGCGATTGGGTCTTTGCCTCTTCGGGAAGTCGAGCAATAATGGTAGTGCAGTATATATCGTTCTGGCTATATGAGACCGAATGAATTGCCGCACGTCCACCACGTGGGTGAGGGTTGAGGAGCGAGGGAGAGTGCTACATACGGAGCAAAATGAGTGAATGTACACTCTGAAATATGTCTATATATGTAACACCCCGGATGTATCTTTCCATCTGTGTATCTCCAACTCTTGCCATTTTCGGCTATGTGATATGATATTCCCTCCGTGGTTGGGTTTTGTCTTTTGTTTTGCATTTTATTCATGTCATCATGTGCATCTCTTTTGCATACGTGTTCGTCTCATGCATCCGAGCATTTTCCCCGTTGTATGTTTCCCAATCCGACACTCCCACATGCACCGGCGCACCCCTCTTGTCTCTTTTCGTGTGCGGGTGTTAAACATTCTTAGAATGGACCGAGCCTTGCCAAGTGGCCCTGGTATAGCACCGGTAAACCACCTGTCAAGTTTTGGGTCATTTGGAGCTCGTTTGGTACTCCAACGGTTAACCGCATAACCGCAAAGGCCTCTTTTGTGTTGCAGCCCAACACCCCTCCAAAACAGCCCAATAACCCATCTAAGTCACTTCCATGCTCTCCGTCGTCGGATCACGATCGTGTGGGCGAAAAGTACACCTCATTTGGACACTCCTAGCTCCCTCTACCTATAAATATGTGCTTCCCCCCGGATTTTTCGCAGTCCAACCCTAGCCCCGCTCCTCTCCGCGCCGCCGGACACGTCCGGATGGAGCCGGACGCGTCCGCCCGCCGCCCCCGACG
>NC_041383.1:288258989-288261252 GCF_002162155.2 Triticum dicoccoides | reverse complement strand
CCGAGCCCGGCCACGCCCGGATCCGGCCGGCCTCGCCGCCGTTAGCCGCCCCGAGCTCCTCTTCTGGCCGCCCCGGATCCGCCTCCCCCGTCCAACTCCGACGACGCCCGCGCCCTCCGACGAACTCGCGCCACCGTCCTCGATCCGCGAGCCAGATCGGATCTGCCCCTGGGTTGACTTTTCTTCTCCCCCGAAATTCCTCCAAGTCTTTCTGTCATTAATTTTTGTTGCATGTTCATTGCCCCACAACTTTGCACCCGTGGCTCCGTTTTGGGCGTGTAGCATACCGTATTGTTCGATTCGAAGAGTACATCATTTCATCTCATTGCGTCATTTTCATTTGAGCTCATCTTGATGCCCGAAATGCTGTTCGAATAGTGTTTCATAATGTTAGTTTCAGATTCTTATCAGAACATGCACTTTTGTCATTTTTGCCATGATTGATGTGTGCATCCTATGTACTTGAGCCCTACATGTGAGTTGAACTATTCCATGTATTCTTTGCAGAGGTGCTTACCATGTATTTTTGTGATCAATGTGGTGACTAGCACAAGCATGCAAACTAGGCTTTGGATATTGCTGATTTTAGTCCCTGTTCTGCTCATATTTTGATGCCATGTAAACATGATGCTACAGAGAGATCCATGCATATTTTGAGATACTTCAGTAAGGGTATATTGAAAATGTGGTTATGCTCTATCCATTCATGCCCCTGGTTGCAACTATGGAGTAGTCTAGCATGTCATTTTCGTGCTCTACTTTTGCTTCAAAATGTTTCCTGGCAGATTGTTTACATATTATTCAATTTTGCCAAGGTTGTTGTAGTTGATCCGTGCATGCTATGATGTTGTTCTTGCCATGTATATCTTCTATGTCATGTCTTCTTGATGGATGTATGATTAGTTTATCATGAAATGCTCTGTAGTGAGTGCATCGAGCTCGCGAAGTTTCCTTCGTAATTTTGTCAATGCCATGCTTTGTTTGTTGAATCTGTTAACTAAACTTGCTATGTTTACATGGGTACCATCATATCTTCTGGTCCTTTTTGGCTTATGGTCAGTAAGGGACTTTTGATCTATGCTTTGATTAGATTCATGCCATATCTTGTTTTTCTATTATAAGTTCCTGTAGCATGTTGATAACTTGCTCTGAACATTGCTTCATGATGATGTTTATGCCATGTCCAACCTGATATTTTTTGCACTTTCACCATGCTTGTTTGAACCTGTTATGATGTGATTTAGCCGTAGCTCAGTGTTCCTCTTTTGTTAAGCATCTCCTGTAGATCACTGCCATATGTTTTGTTTTCATGTTGGGGTGCTGTAGCATACTTTCTTGTTGCATGCTAAGTAGCATCGCGCTGTTAATCGCAGATTTGTGCCATTCTTGTTTCGCTTGCCATTTGCAAACCGTGCATCCGTTTCCGGTGATCTTCATATCGATTTCAACTGAAATCATCTCATCTTTCCAGCAGCATACTTGGTTGCCAAGTTGATGCCTTGCTCATCCTTTTCCTCCCGAAGCACGCATACACATTGCATTTCACATCTCGCATATCATGACATGTATTGCATCATGTTGCTTGTGCATTGCACCATGATTTATTGTGGTTCCTTTGCTTGTGGTCTTGCTTTGGGTAGAGCTGGGAGACGAGTACGTGCATGAGGAACCTGTTGAGTACGCTAACGAGGACCAAGCCTTCGACAACTCTGAGAAACTTGCAGGCAAGATGACCATACCTTCGATATCACTTCTATCTTTGCTTGCCAGTACTCGCTCTATCGCTATGTTAGCTCTACCTGCGATTGTTTATCATGCCTCCCAATTGCCATGTCAAACCTCTAACCATCCTGTCCTAGCAAACCCTTGTTTGGCTATGTCACCGCTTTTGCTCAGCCCCTCTTATAGCGTTGTTAGTTGCAGGTGAAGATGAAGTTTGTTCCTGGTCGGAACATGGATATTTTGGGATATCACAATATCTCCTGTTTAATTAATGCACCTTATATACTTGGTAAACGGCGGAAGGCTCGTCCTTATGCCTGGTGTCTTGTTCCACTCTTGCTGCCCTAGTTTCCGTCATACCAGTGTTATGTTCCTTGATTTTGCATTCCTTACACGGTTGGGTGATTTATGGGACCCCCTTGACAGTTCGCTTTGAATAAAACTCCTCCAGCAAGGCCCAAACTTGGTTGTACCATTTGCCACCTAATCCCTTTTCCCTTGGGTTTTCGCGAGCCGAAGGGTCATCTTTATTTTAACCCCC
>NC_041383.1:288251449-288258680 GCF_002162155.2 Triticum dicoccoides | reverse complement strand
TGCTCCTTCAAGTGTTGGTCCGAACTGAGTAGACTGCGGGGCCACCTCCGGGAAACTTGAGGGTTGGTTTTACTCGTGGGATGTCTCATCCGGTGTGCCCTGAGAACGAGATACGTGCGAATCCTATCGGGATTTGTCGGCACATCGGGCGGCTTTCCTGGTCTTGTTTTACCATTATCGAAATGTCTTGCGAACCGGGATTCCGAGACTGATCGGGTTTTCCCGGGAGAAGGTTTATCCTTCGTTGACCGTGAGAGCTTATGATGGGCTAAGTTGGGACACCCCTGCAGGGTATATTATCTTTCGAAAGCCGTGCATGCGGTTATGAGGCGGATGGGAATTTGTTAATGTCCGGTTGTAGATAACTTGACACTTGACTTCATTAAAATGCATAAACCGTGTGTGTAGCCGTGATGGTCTCTTCTCGCCGGAGTCCGGGAAGTGAACACGGTTTGAGTTATGCTTGACATTAGTAGTTTCAGGATCACTTCTTGATCCCTTCTAGCTTCTCGACCGATGCGTTGCTTCTCGTCTCGCTCTCACTTGCGTATGTTAGCCACCATATATGCTTAGTGCTTGCCGCAGCTCCACCATATTACCCCTTTTCCTACCTATGAGCTTAAATAGTCTTGATCTCGCGGGTGTGAGATTGCTGAGTCCCCGTGGCTCACAGATTCTACCAAAACAGATGCAGGTGCCGAGGATACCAGCGTAGATGGCGCAACTGAGCTGAAGTGGGAATTTGATGAGGCCCTTGGTCGTTACTATGTATCGTTTCTAGATGATCAGTAGAGGAGCCCAGTCGGGATGATCGGGGATCTAGCACTTGGGGTTGTCTTCTTTTCCTTTGAATTTTGACCGTAGCCGGTCTATGAATGTATTTGAATGATGTATGATCTTAATTATGTATTGTGTGAAGTGGCGATTGTAAGCCAACTCTCTTTATCCCATTCTTGTTCATTACATGGGATTGTGTGAAGATGACCCTTCTTGCGACTAAACCACCATGCGGTTATGCCTCTAAGTCGTGCTTCGACACGTGGGAGATATAGCCGCATCGTGGGTGTTTCAAGTTGGTAATCAGAGCCATCCCCCACTTAGGAGCCCCCTGCTTGATTGTTTGCTGGCATTGTTGAGTCTAGAACAAAACTGTTTTGAGTCTTAGGATTATATATATTGAAGAGTAGGATTCTTTTTACTCCTCAGTCCCTTCTTCGCTCTGGTGAGGTCTCTTGACGTAGATGTTTTGACTTTCCTCTCCTCAAATTTCACTAAAAAAAATTTTAGGATCACGCGGGTATCTTGGAATCGTTCCGATGGTTTTGTGACGAGAACATTGTTCTTGGTGCCTCCTGACATTTAGGGGTTGTGGCAGTGTCCCGGGGAGTTGAGCTCCGAGGTGTTGTCGTCACAACTTTATCGTTGCAGTTCTGGAATACCTGAGTTTTGCCGACATCGAAAATCTCTTTTATGCAGTTGTTGGTGAGATAACCTCAACGTCACCCAGTACTAGGGAGTTCGGGAGTATTGCCATAACTCGTATAACGGATGCTTTTCAAAGGTTGAGGTACACGATTTCTGAAGGTTTCTTGGTTATGTGTGGACGGATGGATACAGCTGGATGTAGGGATTGTTAGTTTGGGTGAGATATATTGCTTCCCCTGTATCCCCAACACCTGATTACATAACCAGAAAGTTTCGGGAGTTTATAGGTGGGATTCAAGTAGCTCTAGCAGTTCTTCCCGCAGATATTTGGTTCGTGATTGGGTAATCCGTACCACTTATTTGTTCCAGTTGTACCTTGTTTATTTCATTCATCAATCTCTAATCAAGTGGCTTCTCACCTTTATGGACGTGTGATGTTTGCTTTGGAATTCATTCGTTCATCCTTGTTCGAATGTTTATTGTGAAGACTATATGTTGCAATTTCTATCCGTTGTTTCAACTTGTCTATCTGTCTATCAAGATGCTAACGGATGGCACCCTCTTCAGGATCGCTCTGCCAACGCGTCAGATCTGGAACGCAATGATGGGAGTCAAGCAAACCCTCCACCTCCACATCCGCCTCCGGAGGCATGGCAAGCTTTGATGGCAGCCACAAACGCCAATGCCCAGATGATGATTCAGCTCATGCAAGAGCGCAACCAAGGTCAAGGCAACCAAGGGAATCAAGGTCAAGGGCAGTTCAATCATCAGCCTCTATTTCCTACCCTCAACCAATTCCTTGCAAATCAGCCAAAGTCTTTCAGCTACTGTGTCGAGGCCACAGACGCCAATGATTGGCTCGTGGATATCAAAAAGCATTTTGAATGCAGCAATGTCAGGCCGGAGGACTATGTCAAGTTCGCTTCTTTTCAGCTCAAGGATCAAGCAGCTGATTGGTTCCATCAATACAAGGATTCCAGAGGAGGTCGAGTGATTACTTGGACTGATTTCTGTCGGGACTTTAAAGCTCACCACATTCCTACCAGTGTTGTTGAGAGCAAGCGAGAGGAGTTCCGCAATCTCAAGCAAGGCAACATGTTAGTGTACGAATACAACAAGCCGTTTCAGAAACTTGCTCGCTTCGCTAAGCAAGATGTTCCTGATGAGAAGAGTATGATCTATCAATTCAGAGGTGGCCTTAGAGAGGATCTGTAGTTAGCTCTCGTTCTTGTTGAGCCTACTCAGTTTGATCAATTCTACAATATGGCACTCAAGCAAGAAGGTGCTTAGCTCAAGTGTGAGGCTTCTAAGAAGAGAATCAGGGATGCAGTTTAATGTTCTTCTTCCTCACAAGTGGCAGCTAAGCAGCAGAAGTTCTACCTTCCTCCTCCTCTGTTTCGTCAGCCTTACCAACAGAAGAACTCAGGTGGTCGTGGATCTTCCCACCCACCCAACCCAGGCTATCAGAACAAGTCTCAGCCTCAAGCTCCAAGGTCAAATGCTCCTTATCATCGTCCGCTCGCATGAGTGACTTGCAACAAGTGCCAGCAGAAAGGTCACTACGCGAACAAGTGCTTCAATCAAAGGCGCCTTCCTCCTCCTCCTCCTGTGAGATCTTCAAGCAATGCAGTGGTCAAGCATAATCCAAAGCATGCAAAGGTGAACATGATGAATGCAGCTCAGGCAGAGGATTCTTCAGACGTGATCATGGGTAATCTCTCAGTTAATGATATTCCTGCAAAAGTCTTATTTGATACTTGTGCATCGCATTGTTTCATGTCAACACAGTTCTTTACCAAGCATGATTTCACTTTGGAATATTTGGATAGAACTCTAGCAATTGTTTCCCGGGCAAGCACATGAGTTCTCGTTTGATGGTTCCAAATGTCGGTATCAACATGGGCGACTATAAATTTCTGTCTTCTCCAGTTGTTCTTGGCGACTCTGATATTGATCTAATTCTCGGGATGGACTGGCTTTCTAAGCACAAGGCTCAGCTTGATTGTGCTGCCAGGCAGATTCAATTTACACACCCTTCTGAGGATGCTATCATCTATGCCGCTCGTGATGAAACCATTCGGTTGTTTTCTCTCAATGAGAAGGGCGAGTTGGATGCTATATCTCAAATTCCAGTCGTTTGTGAGTACCAAGATGTCTTTCCAGAAGAGCTTCCGGGTATGCCTCCGCATCGGCCAGTCGAGTTCGTTATTGATCTTGAGCTTGGAACGGAATCCGTTTGCAAGCGTCCATACAAGCTTGGACCCAAGGAGCTGAAGGAATTGAAGAAACAGCTCGATGAACAAGAGCGTCTAGGTTTGATCAGACCGAGTTCATCCCCATGGGGTTGTGGAGTTCTTTTTGTCCAGAAGAAGGATGGCACGGACCGACTTTGTGTCGATTACCGTCCATTGAACAAGAAGACAATCAAGAACAAGTATCCACTTCCCAACATCAATGAGCTTTTCGAGCAACTCAAAGGTGCTAAAGTATTCTCCAAGCTTGACCTTCGTATGGGTTATCATCAGATTCGCATTCGTGAACAAGATATTCCCAAGACAGCATTCAGAACAAGCTATGGTTCTTATGAATATACTGTCATGTCTTTCGGCCTTGTCAATGCTCCTCCAACGTTCTCTCGCATGATGAACTTTATCTTCAACCCCTACACCAATGAATTCGGTATGGTGTATCTCGATGATATTTTGGTCTTCTCCAAGAATAAGCAGGATCATGCCAAACATTTGCGATTGGTGCTCGACAAGCTCAGAGAGCATAAATTCTATGCGAAGTTTTCCAAATGTGAGTTCTGGCTTGATGATGTTCTTTACCTCAGTCATATCATCTCAGCCAAGGGAATTGCTGTTAATCCGGCGAAGGTGTCTGCAGTTGTGAATTGGGAACCTCCTCAGAATGTCAAGCAGATCCGCAGTTTTCTTGGTCTTGCAAGCTATTGCCGAAGATTCGTTGAGAACTTCTCTAAGATTGCAAAGCCTCTTTCCAACCTCCTCAAGAAGCATGTCAAGTATGTCTGGACGCCTGAGTGTGACGTCGCTTTCAACACCCTCAAAGAGAAGCTAGTCACAGCTCCTGTCTTGACTCCTCCTGATGAATCCAAGCCATTCGAAGTATTCTGTGATGCTTCCCTTCAAGGTCTCGGTGCTGTGTTGATGCAAGAGAAAAAAGTTGTGGCCTATACCTCTCGTCAGTTGAAGCCCAACGAAAAGAACTACCCCACTCACGATCTTGAGTTGGCGGCAGTTGTCCATGCATTGATAACATGGAGACATCTCTTATTGGGAAGGCAAGTGGACATTTTCACCGATCACAAGAGCCTCAAGTATATCTTCACTCAACCCAACCATAACCTCAGGCAAACTCGATGGGTCGAAATGATTCAAGAGTACAATCCAAGTATTGAATATACTCCTGGCAAGGCGAATGTGATTGCAGATGCTCTGAGCAGAAAGGCTTATTGCAACAGTCTAATTCTCAAGCCATTTCAACCAGATCTTTGTGAAGCTTTCCGCAAGCTGAATCTTCAAGTTGTTCCTCAAGGCTTTCTTGCCAACCTCATAGTCTGTCCTACTTTGGAAGATCAAATTCGTGAGGCACAACTCCTGGATACCATGGTGAAGAAGGTGAAACGTGGTATTGACAAGGGCATTCCCAAATACAAGTGCTATCGCTTGGATGACAAAGATACTCTTTTCTTCGAGGATAGAATTGTGGTTCCTAAAGGTGATCTAAGGAAAGTCATCATGAACGAGGCACACAATTCCCTCCTATCCATTCATCCTGGAAGTACAAAGATGTACCATGACCTCAAGCAGTCGTATTGGTGGACTCGAATGAAGCGAGAAATTGCTCTATTCGTGAATGAATGTGATGTCTGCAGAAGGGTGAAAGCAGAACACCAAAGACCAGCTGGTCTCCTCCAACCTCTTGCTATTCCAGAATGGAAGTTTGACCATATCGAGATGGACTTCGTGACTGGTTTTCCTAAGTCCAAGCGTGGAAATGATGCTATCTTCGTTGTCATTGACAAGCTTACCAAAGTGGCTCATTTTCTTCCTATCAAAGAATCTATCACAGCAGCTCAGCTGCAGAGCTATACACCTCCAGAATTGTCTCCTTGCATGGCATTCCACAATTCATATCTTCAGATCGTGGAAGCATCTTCACTTCTAAGTTCTGGGACTCCTTTCAGAAGGCCATGGGCTCCAACATTCGTTTCAGCACAGCTTTCCATCCTCAAACAAGTGGCCAAGTCGAGCGAGTCAATCAAATCCTTGAAGATATGCTCAGGGCTTGTGTCATCTCTTTCGGTATGAAGTGGGAAGATTGTCTTCCATATGCCGAGTTCTCCTACAACAACAACTTCCAACCGAGTTCGGGCAAGGCCCCATTCGAAATTCTCTATGGCAGAAAGTGCCGTACTCCTCTCAATTGGTCTGAGACAGGTGAACGCCAACTTCTTGGCAACGACTTGATCACAGAAGCCGAAGAAATGTGCAAAGTCATTCGTGAGAATCTCAAAGCCGCGCAATCGCACCAAAAGAGTTACTATGATAGCAAGCACCGTGACTTGGCTTTTGAAATCAGAGACCATGTCTACCTCCGCGTCTCTCCAATGAAAGGCACTCGTCGCTTCGGTATTAAAGGGAAGCTTGCCCCTAGATACGTGGGTCCTTTCAAGATCATTGGCAAAAGAGGCGATCTCGCCTATCAACTCGAGTTTCCATCCAACTTTGCAAACGTGCACGATGTGTTTCACGTGTCACAGCTTCGCAAGTGCTTCAAGACTCCTGAGAGCACTATCAACTTTGAAGAAATTGACCTCCAAGAAGATCTCTCTTATCATGAGCACCCCGTTGCTATTCTTCAAGAAACCGAGCGCAAAACTCGCAACTAGTCAATCAAATTCCTGAAAGTGAAGTGGTCACACTATTCCGACCGAGAAGCCACCTGGGAGCGCGAGGATCACCTCCGTTCTGAATATCCGGAGTTCTTTTAGTCCTAGATCTCGGGATGAGATCCTCTTGTAGTGGTGGAGTGCTGTAACACCCCGGATGTATCTTTCCATCTGTGTATCTCCAACTCTTGCCATTTTCGGCTATGTGATATGATATTCCCTCCGTGGTTGGGTTTTGTCTTTTGTTTTGCATTTTATTCATGTCATGCATATCATATCATGTCATTGTGTGCATCTCATTTGCATACGTGTTCGTCTCATGCATCCGAGCATTTTCCCCGTTGTCCGTTTCGCAATCTGACACTCCCACATGCACCGGCGCACCCCTCTTGTCTCTTTTCGTGTGCGGGTGTTAAACGTTCTCGGAATGGACCGAGCCTTGCCAAGTGGCCCTGGTATAGCACCGGTAGACCACCTGTCAAGTTTCGGGTCATTTGGAGCTCGTTTGGTGCTCCAACGGTTAACCGCATAACCGCAAAGGCCTCTTTTGTGTTGCAGCCCAACACCCCTACAAAACAGCCCAATAACCCATCTAAGTCACTTCCATGCTCTCGTTGTCGGATCACGATCATGTGGGCGAAAACTACACCTCATTTGGACACTCCTAGCTCCCTCTACCTATAAATATGTGCTTCCTCCAGGATTTTTCGCAGTCCAACCCTAGCCCCGCTCCTCTCCGCGCCGCCGGACACGTCCGGACGAAGCCGGACGCGTCCGCCTGCCGCCCCCGACGAACCAGGAGCTGCCACGTGGCCCCGGCGCCCGGGCCGCCGCCCCGGCTCGCCGAGCCCGCAACCGGCCCCCGCGGGCCCATCTCCGCGCCGCCCCGAAGCC
>NC_041383.1:288248577-288250809 GCF_002162155.2 Triticum dicoccoides | reverse complement strand
GCCGAGCCCGGCCGCGCCCGGATCCGGCCGGCCTCGCCGCCGTCAGCCGCCCCGAGCTCCTCATTCGGCCGCCCCGGATCCGCCTCCCCCATCCAACTCCGGCGACGCCCGCGCCCTCCGAAGAACTCGCGCCGCCATCCTCGATCCGCAAGCAAGATCGGATCTGCTCCTGGGTTGACTTTTCTTCTCCCCCGAAATTCCTCTAAGTCTTTCTGTCATTAATTTTTGTTGCATGTTCATCGCCCCACAACTTTGCACCCGTGGCTCCGGTTTGGGCGTGTAGCATACCGAATTGTTCGTTTCGAAGAGTACATCATTTCATCTCATTGCATCATTTTCATTTGAGCTTATCTTGATGCCCGAAATGCTGTTGGAAGAGTGCTTCATAATGTTAGTTTCAGATTCTTAACAGAACATGCACTTTTGTCATTTTTGCCATGATTGATGTGTGCATCCTATGTACTTGAGCCCTACATGTGAGTTGAACTATGCCATGTCTCCTTGGATAGGTGCTTACCATGTATTTTTGTGATCAATGTGGTGACTAGCACAAGCATGCAAACTAGGCTTCGTGATATTGCTGATTTTAGTCCCTGTTCTGCTCATATTTTGATGCCATGTAAACATGATGGTACAGAGAGATCCATGCATATTTTGGGATACTTCAGTAAGGGTATTTTGAACATGTGGTTATTCTCTATCCATTCATGCCCCTAGTTGCAATTATGGAGTAGTCTAGCATGTCTTTTTCGTGCTCTACTTTTGCTTCAAAATGTTTCCTCGCAGATTGTTTACATGTTATTCAATTTTGCCAAGGTTGTTGTAGTTGATTCGTGCATGATATGATGTTTTTCTTGCCATGTATAGATTCTATGTCATGTCTTCTTGATGGATGTATGCTTAGTTTATCATGAAATGCTCTGTAGTAGTGCATCGAGCTCGCGAAGTTGCCTTCGTAATTCTGTCAATGCCATGCTTTGTTTGCTGAATCTGTTAACGAAACTTGCTATGTTTACATGGGTGCCATCATATCTTCTGGTCCTTTTTGGCTTATGGTCAGTAAGGGACTTTTGATCTATGCTTTGAGTAGATTCATTCCATGTCTTGTTTTGCTATTATAAGTTCCTGTAGCATGTTGATAACTTGCTTTGAACATTGCTTCGTGATGCCGTTTATGCCATGTCCAACCTTATATTTTTTGCACTTTCACCATGCTTGTTTGAACCTGTTATGATGTGATTTAGCCGTAGCTCAGTGTTCCTCTTTTGTTAAGCATCTCCTGTAGATCACTGCCATATGTTTTGTTTTCATGTTGGGGTGCTGTAGCATAGTTTCTTGTTGCATGCTAAGTAGCATCGCGCTGTTAATCGCAGATTTGTGCCATTATTTTGCTTGCCATTTGCAAACCGTGCATCCGTTTCCGGTGATCTTCATATCGATTTCAACCGAAATCATCTCATCTTTCTAGCGGCATACTTGGTTTCCAAGTTGATGCCTTGTTCATTTTCCTCTCGAAGCACGCATACGCATTGCATTTCACATCTCGCATATCACGACATGTATTGCATCATGTTGCTTGTGCATTGCACCGTGATTTATTGTGGTTCCTTTGCTTGTGTTCTTTCTTTGGGTAGAGCCGGGAGACGAGTACGTGCACGAGGAACGTGTTGAGTACACTAACGAGGATCAAGCCTTCGAGAACTCTGAGAACCTTGCAGGCAAGATGACCATACCTTCGATATCACTTCTATCTTTGCTTGCTAGTACTTGCTCTATCGCTATGTTAGCTCTACCTGCCATTGTTTATCATGCCTCCCTATTGCCATGTCAAACCTCTAACCATCCTGTCCTAGCAAACCCTTGTTTGGCTATGTCATCGCTTTTGCTCAGCCCCTCTTATAGCGTTGTTAGTTGTAGGTGAAGATGAAGTTTGCTCCTGGTCGGAACATGGATATTTTGGGATATCACAATATCTCCTGTTTAATTAATGCACCTTATATACTTGGTAAAGGGTGGAAGGCTCGGCCTTATGCCTGGTGTCTTGTTCCACTCTTGCCGCCCTAGTTTCCGTCATACCAGTGTTATGTTCCTTGATTTTGCATTCCTTACACGGTTGGGTGATTTATGGGACCCCCTTGACAGTTCGCTTTGAATAAAACTCCTCCAGCAAGGCCCAAACTTGGTTTTACCATTTGCCACCTTAGCCCTTTTCCCTTGGGTTTTCGCGAGCCC
>NC_041383.1:288243780-288248138 GCF_002162155.2 Triticum dicoccoides | reverse complement strand
TAAGTAGACTGCGGGGCCACCTTGGGGAAACTTGAGGGTTGGTTTTACTCATAGGATGTCTCATCCGGTGTGCCCTGAGAACGAGATATGTGCGACTCCTATCGAGATTTGTCGGCACATCGGGCGGCTTTGCTGGTCTTGTTTTACCATTGTCGAAATGTCTTGCGAACCGGGATTCCGAGACTGATCGGGTCTTCCCGGGAGAAGGTTTATCCTTCGTTGACCGTGAGAGCTTATGATGGGCTAAGTTGGGACACCCCTGCAGGGTATATTATCTTTCGAAAGCCGTGCCCGCAACTGAGCTGAAGTGGGAATTTGATGAGGCCCTTGGTTGTTACTATGTATCGTTTCCAGATGATCAGTAGAGGAGCCCAGTCGGGACGATCGGGGATCTAGCATTTGGGGTTGTCTTCTTTTCCTTTGAATTTTGACCGTAGCCGGTCTATGAGTGTATTTGAATGATGTATGATCTTAATTATGTATTGTGTGAAGTGGATATTGTAAGCCAACTCTCTTTATCCCATTCTTGTTCATTACATGGGATTGTGTGAAGATGACCCTTCTTGCGACTAAACCACCATGCGGTTATGCCTCTAAGTCGTGCTTCGACACGTGGGAGATATAGCCGCATCGTGGGTGTTATAATATACATCAGTGTTTGGAGTATGTACTAGTAGTTCATATTGAAATCTACTAAAGGACATATATATTCCAAACAGTATGATATAATCTATATAACCATGGTAGTATGGACGAGGAGTAAATAGAGGGAGTAGTAAATTTTTCTCCTCGTCTTGCGTGCCACCGCGCGCATGGGCGAGGGAGCGGGCGTAAGGCCGAGCAAGCTTCACCTCATCCTGCGAGCCACCGCGCCCGTGGGCGGGGGAGACAGCATACTAAGCAAGCTTTTGCTCATTCTGCGAGTTGACGGGACACATCAAAACTACTCCAGTGTATATAGCCTTGCCTCTAAGGTAGGCCCCACATGGTTTGCCTCTTTTTTTAATTTAACATAACGCATCAAGTCGCAGTTTGTTTGTTCTCCCGTGGTAGACAATACTCCCTCCACCAAGTGGACAACCAGTACACGTGCCAAATTACCACGTGGGCTGCCTTTTTCATACAGAAATGAGCTCCACCGCGTACCCGCGTGGGTGTGGTTGGAAAAGAGATGGGAGTACGTGAACCGTGCATGCACCTCTTCTCTTCGTGCACGTCCCCCACCAACGTGGGTGTGTGTGAGAGATACAAACCGCGTTCGTGAGTGTTTTTTGTTTTGGGGTGGGGGTGGGGGGTTGATTTCGTGAATTATTTGTGGGAATATGTGTCAATGACATCTCAAACAAATTTTTGCATGCAATGTGTGTGAAATGGAGGCCTATCCATATCAAATATAGAGGGTCGGGCAATCCATGAGAAGAGAGGGAGGGGTCATAGCTATCTATAGAGTCGAAGAGAGGATCAAGTGTGTGGGTGCGAGATTGATGAAGAGAGCCATCGAAATTGTGTGTGTGTGCAAGTCAAAGATATAGGGCGACTGGCCTACCGGAACGTTAGAGGACACCTGTCAAGTTTGTGTGTGGCAGGGAGACATGACTAGAGCGCTCGATGTATCGGTGTGTGTGGGGGAGGGGGGTTGTTGGAGGGGTAGGTAGAGCCCTAACTATAGAGGTAGAACGACTCGTATATTTGTTGAGAAGGAGACACCCAGCTATGTCTTCAGGGAGATCGGTTGACATCCATACATAACTGAAGGACGGGAAATATAAAGTGACAGAGAGAGACAGAGAGAGAGAGAGGAGAGAGAGAGGGAGGGAGAGGGGTAGAGTGCTGGATGGGTGATGGAGTTGCTTCTTGAAGATGGTGGGAGAGGCCTACTAGACAAACTGAGGGTGGAACTGCAACATTATCAATAAGAGTGGGGATGTGTTTCTGTGTGTGCCTGTGCATGATAGATCTGTCGGGATGCATCCATGGATGATGAAGGGGAACCATGTGTTTGGTAAGCAAACCTAACTAGATCGGTAAATCAATTGTTGTTTGTCGAAGGAAGGGAGAGGCACAACTAACGAGGTAGATCGATCGACGCGTGGGTAAAAGCGAGTTATAAGGACCTAGCTAGGTATATGTATAGAGAGAGGTCGGTCGATGTACGTCCATTTGTTAGAGGAAAATAAGGCCCAGCGAGATAGATAGACAGAGTGAATGGAGCTAGGAGGTGGTGCGAGAGGCCCAGCTACTAGCTAGATAGGAGGAGGAGTGTGCTGTTGTGAGATTGATGAAAAGAGGGGCGAGATTTTACACGTGTGTGTGACCGTATGAGAGACACGAGGCATGGACACAGAAAGGAGGAGATTGAAGGTGTGTGCGTATGTTGTAGGCAGGCATCGCTGGAGAGGTTTATCGATCGGTGTGTGTCGGAAAGGAGTTGTCGAGACTCTGGGAGAACGACCTAAAGAAAAAACTGAATGTGCCCGGTGGATAGAATGCCGAGGGAGGGGGAGGGCGAGGTGGGCGTGTGCATGCACGAGAGAAAGTTAGTCGTAGGTACAAAGGTTAGAGGATTGTGTGGGTGTAAGAGACTAACAAAGATCATAATTTGATATGAAAGCGGATTCATATATTTGAATAGGAGATCATAGTGTTTTAAGCATTGCATGCATGAATATAGCGGTGATACACGTGTTGTGCACATGTTATACCATAATGTGATAATGCATGGCATTTGCAACTCACATCTAAATGCCGAACAATCTAAACCATACATTACATCAAACAATCTCACATTTTATTTGAATTTGTGATAATGTGTGGCGTTTGCAGCTTACAACTAAATATCGAACAATCTAAAAAATACTATATATCAAACATTCTCACATTTTATTTGAATTTGTGGTAATGTGTGGTGTTTGCAACTCACATCTAAATACTTGTAGGCGTAGGGGGCGGGGCACCATACATAATGTGATAAACACATTATACATATGAGACATGGTTTAGATTATGAAGATATAGCTAGAGCTAGAAATGTAATGTGATTTGAAATCAAAATAAAGTGGATTCAAAAAATCGAGTTCGAGTTCATATAGTACACATAGTTCATATGTAACTCGAGACTAATCATGTGGTGTGCTGTGAAGATAATACACAAACGATGGTTTAACTTGACAATGATGATGATTATAGATCTTATTAAAACAGAGAAACGAATTCAAATGCTTTGACTTCACAACAATTATTATTGTAGATCTTATTCAAATAGAGAAATGAATTCAAATTTAGTTCATATTGAAGCGGTAGTATATATGTTTGGAATGCACTAAAACGTTCATTTGAGTAGTAGGTTGCATGCATTATACACGTAGCGAAATATTTTAATTGAACATAAACTGAATTCAATGTTTTGAATGACATTTGTAGTGCGCATTGATTTGGTATAGTACACGTTAGGCTTGTCCGGAAATTTCAACCCGCGCCTTATTAGCCCAAAATATTTAAGATATATCTTTGTCTCGTTGTGCTCCGACAACTCCATCCATCTCAACCCGCGCCTTGCTCTTCCGAAATTACAACGCGCGCGAAAACTCCCACCTCCTATGAAATCCCGACACGCGAAATGCCCGTGGTACCCCTGAACCGAAAGAACCGCCTCAAATCGGTGGGGGTACTTTCGTAACTTACCCCACATTTTGGACATGCGCGTCCCACACCCTGCTCCGTCCGCCACCTAGCCGGAGCCACTTCCCCTACGACGTCGTCCACAACAACACCTCGACGTCCCTCATCCTCCATACCGGATGAGGATCCGTCATCGATCTCGTCGTCCCGCCGGTTCAGCCACCCCGTCCTCCACCTCCAAGGAGCTGCCCCGACATTACCCTTGTCTTTCGCGCCACCTCCATTCCCACACAGCCGTCTTCACCTGCACCACCGGAAGAGCATCATCAGCGTCGTTTCCTGGGATGAAGCTACAGCCTAATCGACGCCACCAAAGAGGTTGTACACTAATCGCCGCATTTTCTTCTTGATTCGATCTCATGGTGCTGCCGGCGCTCGGTCCCGAGCCGACACGGCGAGGGTCCATCCATGGCGGCGTCGCCGGCCACTTCCTCCATTGTGTCGCTCTATCGGCGGCGACGTCCACATCAGTAGGAGTTGCTGCTGCTTTAGCTCTCACTCGCGTTGCTGCTCTGCTCTTGCTCTCGGTCCCCTGCCTGGTATGCTCTTGCTATTGCTCTTGCTCACGCTACTGCTCTCGCTCTTGCTCTTGCTTGCAATGCTGCTCCGATTTAGCTACACTTCAGTCGACTGAATCAACTTTTAGGTCAGTTGATTTTTAGGGGGTGGGGGTGGCTCGC
>NC_041383.1:288070644-288243358 GCF_002162155.2 Triticum dicoccoides | reverse complement strand
TTAGGGTTCTGGGTGGGGGCGGTGGTCGCCGGCGGTGGCGGGGCGGTGGCATGGGGATCGCCGGAGAAAAATCTCGGCATGGGGGGGGCTAGAGGGATGGCCGGGGCGGCGGCAGACCGACGGTGGGGAGTGTTTTCGGGGCGGGCGGGGCGGTGCACGGGCGGCCGCGGGTGGTGTGGGGCTGCTGTTTGTCCGGTGGTGGTTGGCGGCTCAGGGGGGTGGAGGTTGAAGATGAACCGCATGCCCTTGATTTCGTATCCAACGGCTGCAAAATCGACTGACCAGAGATGAAAAAGTCAGTCGACCGACATGTAGCCTCACCTTGATAGTGCGTTTAGTTTCGACAGCAAAATTCAGTTTCGACAGTTAAGTTCAGTTTCGACAGTTAAGTTTAGTTTCGATAGTTAAATTCAGTTTTGACAGTTAAGCTCAGAGATGAGCGCCTGATGTATTTTACATCTAGCACTTTGTGGTTGTGTATTTTACATCATGTATTGGAGATGCTATTAGAATTCCACTCAGGTTAACGTTGTTCGGTGTCTCTCTTGTCCTGCTTCAGCCTCGACGTCGTACAACTCACTGGAGCTGCTCCAACGACGAAACCCTCCATCATAGCGGAGCAGTATCTCGGGCTCCATCTCCAGAAGCCTAAGATTGTCTTCCCCTCCTCCGACAGCAAAGTCAGCCGGAGCATCATCACCGGCCAACCCAATCACGCTGAGATCGACATGGCTTCGCCAAAGAGGTTGTACACTTGTTGCATCTCTTTCTTACTATACATGTTATATATATTGTCCACTGAGCACACGGATTTGTTCCTTTAGTGTCTCCTAGAAAGAAAAAACGTAGAAATTTTAATTTTCACTTGTCCTCCTTTTCAAATTCCTATTCATGAAGCACAAGACTAAGAGATAGTAGCATAATAGCATTATAACCGCACATTTTCTTCTGGTCTGACTTAATCTCATCATGCTTCTTTGCATCCTGTGATCTTCCAATTGTTGTGAATCAAACACCCAGATTGGCAGAAATCCTGTGTTTTTAAATTCTCTGTTTTGCACGTGCATTCCTATCCTATTCCTGTCTATTTCCTATCCCTGCATTGTTGGAATCCTCCAATTCAAACGAGCCCTTACAGAATTACTTCTCTTACAGATAGTTGTCAAAGAAAACCTTGCGTGGTTTGTCCCGCTCCTGCTGCGTCGTCGTCCACCCCAGCTCAGCTGCTCCAATGATAGAAGGGTCCAGCACAGCAGGGATCCATCCTCTAGACTGTCTTTCGCCGCCTCAGATCTTCTTCCCCGCCGCCGGCAGCCATGAAAACTGCATTACCATCATCAATAGAGGTCGCACTCTTTCGTGTCTGCTTACGTTATGCATCGCTTAATATTACATGCTACTTTATCATCCTGTTCACCGATTAGACTCTGAGTCAGATCCAAACTAATGGTCAAACTTGAGTTTTTAAATGGTTGTGGGGTACATATCGGGGCCGGAATCAATAGTATCTATCTACTATCCGGTTAATCTCCGGTGTCTACTATGAGTTCCATGTTGGGTGGTAAACAAATAGTAAAGAAGCCATTATCTGTATTTTTTAACTGAAGCCATTATCTGCCTGCTATTATTGGTTTTGGGTCTATCCACAGGTTGCTACCATCACTCTGGATTTCTGCATGCACTCCTTACATAATCCCACTATGTTTTATTCCTATGCATGACAATTATTGTAAACAATGGAACTGAACATGTAGAGCAAAAGAGACGAGCCTTGCGTGGCAATAATATTTCATGCAGACGTTGCCCCATGGTAGGCGCAAAGGCAGCCCTCCCTCCACGCATTTTGGATTGTAATCGAGAGGAAGATATCTGTTCTGAGGGGGATTCAGAAGGAGAAGCCAACTCCTATTTACCCCCTGAAGTCTTCGCTCTAACTTGGGATCCTGATGTTGGTTATATCATGCATATGGTGTCTTGCATTGCTTACTTTATACATCAAATATGTCATCTATTTAGTTAAACATCCTTTGTGCGAATGCCATCTGTTTAGTTTATTCATCGTTTATGTGAATTATGCAATGCCATCTTGTTTAGCCAGGCATCATATATGTGAATTTTGCAATGCCATCCTGCTTAGCCAGTCATCTTATATGTAAATTATATCAGGCCATCCTTTTTTCGTTACATATTACATTTGTCGACAATGTTAGTACATTCAACTGCTCTTCGTGTGCATCATCCATTTGACACGGTGATAGTAAATTCTGGAGTGAAAACAAGGTCTTCAGAGCAGACTATGCTATCTGACGAAGCGCATATCTCGTTGGTTACGGATAGCTCCTCAGAGGAGGATTTAGAGATATATGACCAGTCCTATTCCCCCTCCCCCCCTCCCGTGGTGTATGCTCTAACTTGGTAGGGTTATGTTGCTCATATCGTGCGTATGGTGTCTCGCATTGCTATGTCATTTGATTAGTTTAGACATGCTTTGTGTGAATGCCACCTATTTAGTGTCTAATTACCATATACGTGAATTATGCACTACCATCTTGTTGCAAGACATTATATATGTGAATTATACAATGCTATCTTGTTGCAAAGGCTTTATATATGTGAATTATGCAATGCCATGTTGTTTAGCAAATCATCATGTATGTGAATTATATCATGCTATCATTTTTTTGTATTACGTGTTCTATGTGACACTCCAAAATTTTTATTTTGGTTTTTATCAAAAACTTTGTGGTTTTGAGGAGAGACCTTTCTAAAATTTTTCTTTTTCAGAAAAACCTTCCTCTTAAAGACCTCCTTTTGCCTTGGCAAGGATTTTATTTCTTTCAAACTTTGGTGGTTGATCTTTTGCAAACTTCTTCTCTGTTAGTTCCCTCTAAAAATTTATTTTTTTTGGGAGTTCTAATTTGTTTTATTTTTAAGTGAAGCTCTATGAAAATTTGGGATTTTCTTATCTTTGAAGCCACCCTTGGCTTTGTATTTTTGCCCGTGAGATAAAACCCCTCCAAAACCTCCCCTCCCCCTTGTGATCAACCTAAGTTCTCTGTCCCAACTAATCCAAACTGGTTTTGGATTTTATTCTAATTATTTTTCCCCCTCAAATCAATTCTGAAAATTATTTGGAGCCTGAGGGATTTTCAAAGCAAGTACACTTTTTCATTTGAGTTTCGACCTCAAACCAATTCTCCTGGATTGTCCTTTGAACCCACAACCCAGAACCATCTTGATCCACTCCTCCTCTTTTCAAATTTTTCAAAATACAGTCTCTGCAAGTTTGGACTAGATTTGCCAAATTTGGTGAAATTCATATCCACACTGCTCCAAAAATTCCACCAAAAATCATGCAGCCTACTTAAGCAAGGAGAAGCCACTCCACCAAAAAACAGCTCAAGGAAAAATCACCAGAGGCCAATTTCATTCGGTCGAACACCTTGTGGGCACTGTTACTGTTCAAAGTTCAGAAAATCCAGTTTCAGTGTCATCTTCCGTCCGTCAGTTTCAGTCACGCGGCCACAGTGCCCTTGGCACGTTCCTCGCCGCCTCTTCCTCTTGTCCGAAGCTTCACACGCGTGCGTGGAGCCTTCCTGGCGTTGGTAGCGTGCTGGCTCGCCCTCGCCGGCGTCTTCTGTGGCGTCGGGACCTCCCATGGCGGCCGACAGGAGGCACACCACGGCAGAACGCCGTTCCGCGCCGCCCATCGCTCCCTGGCTCTCCGCGTGGCCTCATGCACGCCAGCGCACGCCCGTAGCACAGCCACCGTGGCCGGCAAGCACGGAACGCGCTCTCCGCCGCCGACGGGCCCGCGCCATCCCCGTTCCGTCGAGCTCGCCCTTAACACCCAAACCCCCGCCAGTTTAACACCAAAACGGACCCATTGAACCTCCGTGATGACGCTCGACCCCCTAACCACCCCGACCGAGCACTGCGCTACCGTAATCACTCGCCGGTGATCCTCGTTCACGGCAACCGCCTCGGATCGCCTATATAAAGGGGTCCCGAGCTCACTCTCGTGCACGCAGCACCTCCACTACTCACCAACACCCCGCCAGGCCACTAGGGGGACCTCGAGGAGGTCTCCTCCCCCAGCTCCGGCCGCCTCGCCCCGCCTCGGCCTCCAGCCCGATTCGTTCTGGTGAGGCCATCTCCGGCGCTCAAACCCCGTTCGTTACCCTCTCTAGCTGCCAGGAGCATAACCCCCTCTTCAATTTAACCTTTGCAGCCCTCTCCGACGAGCCCCTCGACCACCGGAGCCGCCGTCCGCCGGAGCAAAGCTCGCCGTCGACGTGGTGCTCGCCGACCGACTCCACCACCATCAACTGACGCGGAAGGGTGCCCTGAGCACGAAGGTACCCTCCGATCTCTCTGCCTCGCCGTGGATCGCCGCCGGTGACCACCGCGGCTCTCGGGCGCCGGCGAACTCTGCCGCCCCGTTTGAACATTTGAACCTGACGGGTGGGACCCCACCGTCAGCCTCTCTGCTCTCTCTTTCGAATCGTTTTCTGGAAGCGCCTTCGGGCAGAATGCGTTTTCTCTTTGGGCTGGCGTAGTCGCTACCGAAGCGTTTTCTGTTTTTATAAACTAGCCCCTGGAAATCTTCTGTTTCATTACAGATAAGTCCCTGGACAAAAACCCTTATAACTTTTAATCAGAAAAGTATTTTTGATTGATTCTTTTTCTGTTCTCTTTAAAATTTTGTCTAGTTTTTTATCAGATTTATTTGAAAAATATTTGGTTTACCTTCTGTGCACTCCTTGGTATTTACGTTAGCGTATATATTTTCTTTAAACCGTAGATACCGAAGGAGGTGACGGAGCCGCGAACTTCACCGAGCTAGGCTCCGACTACTCTGAACCAGGCAAGCATGTTTGAACTTTTGATATGATGAGTGTCTTGGCATGTTTTGCATTTAGTTAGTTTCATGGCATGTTGGTGAGCATACCGATGAACGTTATTTTATGTGATAATGAGGTAAGTGAGTTTGATGATCCATACGTGGATGAATGTGAATATGAATGGCCATGTGTTGGCATGAGGATGGGTACGATGGCAGTGTTGTAGCATGCCAGTCTTACGCCAGACTATGTGACTTCAGTGTCAAACCATATCGGTCCAGTACCTATCATTTCCTTCCTTGTACTACCACATGTTTTCCGCAAGGAATATGGTTTAGTAAGTTGCAAACCGCTTCCATGGTACACACCAAAGAGGAGAGGCCGTGATGATGGTTCCATGGCCCTGGATTAAAGCCAGTCATCCGGTCAGGGGGCATGGGTGTTTCCGGTTGGGACCGAGAGGGGGGCACCCCTTAGAGCGCGCGTATATAAATTTGATCCCATGCTATTCGAGATTGTGATCTCCCCGTCTCAAAAGTTTTTCTTAGACGATGACTAGGGTGATTCCTAGCATCGAGAGGTAGGATGGGTGTGTACCGGTTAGCTGTGTTTTCTTCCGAAATACCGTAAACGGAACTAGTCCTTCGTGACTACGGAAATCCGTTGGCTGTGGGAAAATTTTTGTACAAACTCTGCAGAGTCATATATTCCTCCAAATCATCTATTCCATGTCCAATTTCGTTCCATCTTATCCTAATCAATTGTCAGTTTTGATGACAGAGACTCCGGTGAATCGCATGAGTGCTAAGTCCGGTTGAATGATTATCCCTGTGGATGGACTAACCCGTTTATTCTCATGGATTGAATGTTTATTATGAGTATTATTTACTGGTGAATTTAAAGCCCTTTCTGCGATGTCGCTCAGACGTCCGACTGTGGCATTTCTTTTAAAGCCCTTTCTGCGATGTCGCTCAAACGTCCGACTGTGGCATTTCTTTTAAAGCCCTTTCTGCGATGTCGCTCAGACGTCCGACTGTGGCATTTCTTTTAAAGCCCTTTCTGCGATGTCGCTCAGACGTCCGACTGTGGCATTTCTTTTAAAGCCCTTTATGTGGTGTCGCTAAGATGCCCGACTGTGGCATCATTTCCTTATTTTTATTTGTTCACCTTTCGAGGCGTCGCTTCAGACACCCGATCGGTCTTTATTTATGCTCTGTGGGATTTCAGGCGGACTACCGCCGTTTCCCTTTTACTTACCCCGTTATGCCAATTTTATTTATTGTGCATTAAGGAATTAATCATGTTGCATCCATGCACGCATTTGTTATATCTTACGTCCGAACTGTCTTGCGAGTACTTTCAAAGTACTCACTGGCTTGTTGATTTGGCCAGATGCTGACGAAGGCGATCTCATGGATGAAGAGTTCGATGGCGAGTCCGACACTTAGAGGAGTCCCAGTCAGTCTCGTGCGACCCCGGATTTGGTCACTGTTTTATATCCGCTTCCGCTACCAAATAAATTTATCGAGCCTCACCTCAACGTTCGATGAAATGATATTCTTAGAGTCTTGTATTTCCCTTCCCGCTGTGTTTTTCCACCACCAACCTATCCTTGAGTCAGTAGTATGTCTCCACACCACGGTGTCCTGTCCGCCATTATGTATGATTATTGGCGTGCTTGTAATAATTTGGTTGAGCAGCCGCAGTTCAACCCTGTAATATATTTTATGCTACTGGCTTATTGTATCAAGAAATTGTCTACCAGTGAGGAGGATTTCTCTCATACTGGACTCAAAAGACTGGTTTATCAATAAATATTTTTATTGGAAAACCGGTCGTGACATTCTATTTGACGACAATGTTTGTATATTCAATTACTCTTCCTATGCATCAGCCATTTGAAGCGGTGGTGGAAGTATCTGGAGGGAAAACAAGGAATTCAGAGCAGACAATGCTACCTGCTGAAGCAGACATCTTGCTGGTTACAGAGAGCTCCTCAGAGGAGGATTCAGAGACTGATGACCAGTCCTATTTCCCCCCTGAGGTCTATGCTCAAACTTGGCAGGGTTATATTACCCATGTCATGCATGTTGTCTTGCATTGCTTGCTTTTTACATCATATATGGATTGCCATCTGCTTACTTGCTTACTATATAAATCATATATTTGAATTATATCATGCCATCATGTTTACATAGTACATACACATCATCTATCTAAATTATGGCATGGCAACCCATTTAATAAAGATATCATATAGTTGTATCATCTCATCCTGTTTAGTGTTTGTAGTCATCATATTTCGAATTATGGCATTCTATCCGTGAATGTATGTGAATTATGGCATGCCAACCTATTTAATAAGCACATTATATAGTTATGTCATGTCATCCTGTTTACATAGTCTCATATTTTGAACTATCCTGTTTAGTTATGGCATTCCATCTTTTTTAGTTGTCCATCATAATGTGAAATTGTGTCATGCTATCCTGTTTAGTTAGCCATCATATATGTGAAATTGTGTCATGATATCCTGTTTGGTTAGACAACATAAATATGAATTATTTCATGCCCTCTTTTATTCCCCACTATCCATTGCACATGTCTATCATACATTGTCTATACTTCCATTTACTTTTCTTGTTTATCAGCCATTTGAATTGGAGAGCGTGATGGCAGTATCTAAGGGAGTAACAACACGGTCTTCAGAAAAGATAGTGCTACCAGTTGATGTAGATAGAACCATGGTTGTACTTGCCCAAGCACCAGATCCACCACACATAACCCAGACTCTCGCATATTGTACCCCTACCCAGTTGGACAGAGAACCAGCTACACCCCTTCTAACCCCAACCCGGGCAGATAGTAACCAAGTTCCAGTTGACACATCATCGTCTCCACCATAGAGCACCCAAACACGAGTAGTTAGTAAGGGAACTCCAGTGCCCGAAGCACGAGGACCACCACTCTGAATCCCAACTCAACGCTTAACGGAGAAGAAGATTTGTTCTCAGGTCATGTTCTGTAGCTATGGTTCATACTCCTTTGCTCTTGCATTACTGTATTTTCAAATTTGAAGGATGGAATTGAAACTCCAATGGCGCAACAGGTATGTTTTAAACATGTTTCTTTAACTGGTTTGCTGTTGTAACCTCCTCTATGTTGATTTCAGTTTAAATTGAATAAACAGTTATGTTCTCATGTCATGCAAATTACAAGTGTTGTTATTGCTCTATAGTTTCCCACACTTATATTCTGTCGATTCTGCTTTGTCTTGAACAAATATTATTTGAACTATGTCTCTATCTTGATTTGGCAACAAAACTAGAATGATATAGACCATAAAGTGACCATGGTACATAGATATATGTTTATTTCATGTTGTTATCCTATCCACTTTACTATTGAACTCATTTACCAAAATGAGTTTCATATACAACATGGTAGACATGTGATGTGTCTGCTTGTTTCTCTTTTAGAATGCGGACAAAATATTGGTAAAGGAAGTAATGCAGATAAGGTTCAAGATAGTGAGACATCCCTGTTGGTCTCCAAGAAAGTTGATAAAAACTACCCTGACGACAGTGAGAGCACCCAAAAGTCTTGTCTTGATGTAGTGTTCGAGTTACTGGCCACTACTGCTGGCACAAGCTCTTCAAACTCGCTGCCTGAATCAGTTCGTCTTCTTGAGTCTCAACTTAAAGTTGAAAGACATCGATCAGATGTGCTGTGACAGGAAGCTGAATGACTGAGGAAGTCCCTGCAGAATTCAGATGCATATTTCCTGGTGCAACAGCAAGCACTGGAGGATTTAAGCGCCAAACAAGAGAAAGTTAATATGCTTGCTAAGCATCTTGCCAGCATTATGGGTACCCAGGATATTGTTTCTTGAGATCTTCTGAAGTGGTTTCAGTTCTGGATTTGTTTTGCTGCGGCGTTTATTTGCGCTGGTCGCCAACTTTGACAACCAGTGTATATGATATGTTGCTTTGTTCCCTATATTTGCACTAGTGGCGAACTTTGATGCCCAGTGGATGTAATATGTGTAATAGCCGTGATAGCCTAGCATTACTTGCTTGATTATTTGTTTCCTTGTTGTCTTGTTTATTTGTTTGGTTGTAGTCATTGCAGTTCTTTTTCCGCGGTTTGCTAGTGGCTGCAATAACCTATTTTTTAAAACTAGGCCACAATAACCATGGGCTAATATTTACTGTAGTGACACTGGGCCTCCTACGGGCCGTAGAAATAGTGGGCCTTCTACGGGCCGTAGAAACAATGGGCCTTCTACGAGTCATAGAAACAATGGGCCTTCTGCGGTCCGTGTCATCAATAGGCCTTATATAGGCCGTATGATCAATTGGCCAAACATGGGCCAAACAGACCGCATTATGGCCGTAAAAGGGCTAGAGTTGGAATCGTCCGTTCATGGGCCGACCATAAAGGACCATCGTTAATAGGCCATATTTGATGACACTATGAAAACGGCCCAACGTATGAACGGACCAAAAACGGGCCGACTGTAACCAAGGGCTGAATTTGGCCCACAAATATAAAATGACAGTAACGGTCCGTAAGTAAACGAATGCTGGAAATGATCCCAAGAATAAATGGGCTCTGAGAAGGCCGAAAGATAACATGGGCTGGAAACGGCCTAAGGGAATAATGGGCCGTTAATGGGTATAAGGTGATATATTGTTCATTACGAGCTAGTTTCACCACGGGCTGTTAATGGGTGTAAAGTGATACACTGTTCATTACGGGCCAGTTTCACCACGGGCCGTTAATAGGCCAAGAGTTACAAAGGGCCTCAAATGGGCCAAAAGACGTCAAGGGCCATACATGGGCCAGAAGTGAAAACGGTCTGGAATCATATTGGATGGCCCATATGACGCTACTAGGCCTAATTCAGATAGGGTGTAATGGGCCTTGGGTTAGCGGGTTGTAAATGGGCTATATGTGGACAGGCCGTTAACAGGCTTTCCATGGCCCGGCCCGCCACCTTTTGACCAAGTCAAACGGGCCGGCCTTTTCACAGGAATGGGCCTCTATTCGGCCGTGCCACATGTCGACATATCATAGGCGCCTTCTGTACAATGACTGGATGACATCTGTCCCAACGATGAGCCAACACGTGTTTCCTCCAGCCAATGATGATTTTACACGTGGATAATCCCCATTTGTTGGGGATGTTAACGGGTTATCAGATCCAAAACCTGACCCGGTAGCTTAACGGTGTTCCATTACAGTGGATGCCACGTGTCGTTCACCCTTGACGAAAGCACTTCTGTGACGCGCGATTTATCGTCATGGAAGTGGACACTTTCGTGATGATAATTTTGGTAATGTCATGGAACACTTTTACGACAGCACAGGTATGACTATCTTGATTCTGTCATAAAATCGTCATGGATGTACATGCATGACAAAAAGCACGACCTACTGTGACAAACACGTATCATCACGGAAGTGTATTTTTTTTGTAGTGATCCCACCTCACTTCGGGCTATGGCTGATAACCTTCAATGTGAAGCCGAAGGTGGTGAGCGGCCAACAAGCAGAGTGCGGAGGTGCCATGGTGGGCAAGATGCCCAATGTCACCTGTCTGAAGGCTCCTTCGTTGAGACTGTCAAAGGGTGGCAGTCCGGGTGGTTCTACATCACCGAGCCACGAGCACCAACTGGGCGGCGGCTCCTGCATTCCGGTCTGGAGTTCCGATGCGGCTCACCTCCTGGAAAGAGAAGTGTCTGACCTGGTCTTCTTTGGACGAGACGACGATGCTCCAGACACGCGTTCAGAGCATGATAAACAAGAGAATCAAGCTCGTCAACATGATCCAGGTGATGCTTGTTCGCCGGATCCTTCCGTGCCAACACCGGACTTGCCATCTATGGGAGTTCGATTTGGCCAAGCAGCAGACTCTATTGGAGCTCTTCCGCACAACGCCTGAAGATATTTGGAAGGTGCTCTTCAAGGCCAACAAGACGCCACCACCCACAAATGAGGATCGTGCGCATGAGTTAACTCACCCAGCTAATCCGGTAAGTTCTTTCATGTTTTCAAGGTATGCTTTTTTACTTGCACATTCGAGGAAGACATCTAAGCCTCCCGATCAAATTTTTCAGGACAGGACAGAGATGGCCGAGCGGAATAACTGTCCGGCTCTGCTGCCCGAAGACCCAGAAGTCCCGCTTCTAGCGAAGATGCTGGTTCCGGCGCCTTATCGGGTGCCGGAGAAGAAGGCCAAGAAGAAGGCGAAGGAGACCAGAGGTGGTCTCCATCACAAGGTCAATTCGGGCATGACCTCCGAAGACGCCAAGGTGCACTCCTCTGCCGCCGAAGACGACGAGGAAGAGGAGGAGGAAGAAGAAAGCCACTCCCCCCTGTAGGGGAGAGAAAGAAGAGGACGACCTCAACACATCTGGGGGCTGAGGCGTCCAAGACGGGGAAAGCTCAGCTCCACAGCGGCCACCGACAGCAGCTGGGAGTGGTAGCCCAGGGAGAAGCCCCTGGCCAAATCGTAAGTGTCCGGAAACTTTCATGTATCCGGCCTCTTTACTTCATTGTTTAATGTGCTAAATTATGCATTTGCAGTCCGGCTCGGTCCAACCTCGAGCGGTCCTTATCTTCAGAGGATTCGCTGGACCCGGCGGCAATGGACAGTGGGACCCTTCCATCGGCCTCCTCTCCCCGAGACCTGGATGGTGCCGAGGCATCGTCCTGAAGGATCCCTAGCCCGGGAGAGAATCCGTAGGCCGTTAAGGAGGCGCCGGAGGGTGAAGCCTCGGCTGCCAGACAAATGGGGGAGCAAACCCCCATGGACACTAACAATGGGGGCCATATCCAGATTGGCCCTCAATCGAATATAGTTTCGGAGACCCAAGCGGCTCCAGAATTAGGCGGGCCGCCTCTTTTGAAAGAGGGAGGTGCGCCTACTCCAGCGGTGACCTCTGTCTATCCAGAGGCACCGGACAGTTTGCTGGAAGCACTGCAAGGTGCTTCCATTGTTGAAGAACAATGTGCAAAAAGCGGACTGACCGAAGCCTGCTCTAGCCTTCTAACAAGCTTTGAGTTAAGTAATGTAATTTTATAAAAATAATGTCACAGTATAGACAATAGTCCCTGATACTCTGTCCGGTGTTTGGAAATAAAAGCCGAACAGAGGATCAAATAATTTTCAGAGGAGTCTAATCTAAAATGTATATGTGAACAAGTAGGCGTCGCTGCTAGCTGTGTTCTCTCATACTCCGAAAGTCTCTGGACTGAAGCAGAATCTGGAGCGGGCCGAGGAAGAGCTCGGTCGCGTGAAGAAGCAACTAGAGGACAGTCAAGGTATGCAGTAACCTGTGTATATATTTAGGAAGGATGAATGATTCGTGCTGACTAAAGTGACATGAAATTTATTAGGGGCAACGACCGAAGTAGAGGCCCTCAAGAATGCGTTGGCTGAGGCCGGGGACAAAGTGGCCAAGGAACAAGCCACAAGCGAGAAGCATGAGGCACGGGTTAGTGAGGTCCAGCAAGAGCTCCAGGACGCCATCAAGAAGTGCGAGTCCTTGGAGGACGACTTTAAGAATCAAGAGTCCAAACTTGCAAAGGCCCACCAGAGCGCACACGATGCCCGAGCCGAAGCCCAGGGCGCTCTCCATGAAATCCAGGCGGACAAGAAAATCGCTGCGGGTAAGGCTTTTATTAAGAAGAGCAGATATGCGAGGGAAAGGTTCCTCTTACTGGCCTGGATTTGGAGTTCTCCAAGGGTGTTTGCGGATCTGCCGTGCAGCGTGTCAGATGTTGCGGAATTCTATCGAGCCGAAGAGGGGAGCTCTATAGAGAAGTTGTTCTGGTCGCAATACCTTGGACCAGAACATCTAGTGCCCTTTAGCGATCAGCTGAAATAGCTGGTTGAGGTGTATAGGGAGGCCGAACTAGCCATGAAGGATTCGATAATCCGGTTATGGTCTGCCGAAGCTATTCCAAGCAGCTACTTCGGACTCGTGAAGCGGCTTGTCAGTGCCTGCCCTTTGCTTGATGCCATCAAGCGGTCAGTCTGTATCGAAGGCGCGCGAATGGCCTTTGCCTGTGCCAAGATGCACTGGGCGAAGATGGACGCCACGAAGCTGATGACCGAGGGACCGCCCATGGGCAAGGAGCACCACACACCCCAACTGTATTTTGACAGCATCCTGGAGGGATCCCGCCTTGTGGCGGAGCAATGTGCTAAGGATATCATATTTCCATGAATATATTCACGTTATCCTGTCCTGTAATATGAAACAGATCCGTCATGTAATATAATGTCTGTTATTTAAAATTTTACCTCCTGCGCGGCCTTTTTGTTAAATCTAAGAGTTGGCTAGTCGTCGGCTTCTGCCCCCACATAGGTACTACGAGGGTGTTCGGGATAAAACTAAACACTCTTTATCCAAAGATTTGGTCCTTTAAGGAGGTGTTTAGCGCGACGAACAAAGCAATCGGACTATGCGGCTTTATTACTCTCACTTAGCCGTAGGAGTTTGACAAGAAATTTTTTGGCGCAACCCCTGGTGTTCGGAAGTCCGAATTGGGGCGCTATACACGCCTAATCGGATAAAAACCAATTCATTGCATAATGCAGAAAAAATCACTAAAGATTTGTAACCTCTCGAACAGCTGACCAGCTCTCGCCACATCATGACAGACAATTTTTGGCTTTCTCTATTGAGGTGCTCATCCGGAAGAACCGGGACACAATCACAGTAGTTCTCCCTTTACTACCCTAGCCGATATAGCGGAATGTAAGGTAGTAAGCACAGGAGCCGGGCAACCCAACTATTGACCAAAGACATGATTCAGAGCCGATGCATATAATGTTATAAGTTCGTGGTGCCGAACTGTACTGTAAAAGTGTTCAGGCTTTGTTGCCGTATTGTGGGGTATGATGAAGCCCCTGGCGAATTAAGGAGTACCAGAGTGTACGGGTGCAGTTGATAAGAATAAAAAGACGAGGAAAAAATCAAGCAGTAAGCTGACGCCGCAAACATTGGGCCGCGAATTATTTTCCATTGTAATTTGATTAATATGTCAAGGTGTATTTATATAAGTAATGCGATAAGCAAATAAGGCTATTTGACATGCCATGACCAAGGGCGAGCTGCGTGCGGGTTTTTAAAATAGGTATAACGATCGTTAGCAGAGACCACCTGGGGGTTCCTTTGTACGTCAAAGCTTCTTGCCTTCTTGGTATATCCGTCCCTTGATAGGTCCGATGATCAGGTTGCCAGGAAAGGCATAAAGAAGAGAAAAAACTGAAATGAAAAAGAAAAAGTGAAGGTATACGGGTGTAGGAGCGGTTGAGCCGCATTATGGACCATGATCTAGCTGTGCCTCCATCCATGCCCTTGGTATTTTGAGTGTGAAGTTATGTACGCATGGTATAAATGTCGCTGTTTGGTTGAGACTTGCACGGAGGCCTAATTGCTAGTCGAGCTCTTGACGAACTGGACCGTCCTGCTGCGGAGTAGTTCGGACTCATTTGCCAGTGTCCGGGAGCTTGGCCGCTGAATTGCGGTTATGCCTGAAAAGGTCGCTCTGTACTTCTGCTGCTAGGGTCGCGGTGTGCTCCTCGGTACGGAGGGAGCGTTTCGTGTTTCCATTGACTGTTATGACACTGTGTGGCCTAGGCATCTTGAGCTTGAGGTAGGCGTAGTGCGGCACCGCATTGAATCGAGCGAATGCGGTTCATTCGAGCAGTGCGTGATAGCCACTGTGGAATAGGACTATATCGAAGATCAGTTCTTTGCTTCAGAAATTATTCGGGGATCCGAAGACCACTTCCAGTGTGATTGAGCCCTTATAGCAGGCCTCTACACCTGGTATGACACCTTTGAAGGTGGTTTTTGTGGGCTTGATCCTTAAGGGATCGATACCCATTTTGCGCATTGTATCCTGGTAGAGCAGGTTCAGGCTGCTACCACCATCCATGAGGACTCGCGTAAGGTGGAATCCATCAATGATTGTGTCGAGGACCAGTGCGGCCAAACCGCCATGACGGATACTGGTCTAATGGTCTCTGTGATCAAAAGTGATAGGGCAGGATGACCATGGGTTGAACTTTGGGGCAACTGGCTCTATCGCGTAGACGTCCCTGAGTGCGCGATTGCGCTCCCTCTTGGGTATATGGGTATCGTATATCATGTTCACTGTTTTGACTGGGGGAGGGGGGGGATTTCTTCTGTCCCCCTGTGTTCGGTGGCCGGTGGTCCTCGTCATCGTCCTTGCTTTGCAACCCCTTCTCCTTGTTCTATGTGTTTAGCTTGTCGGCCTGTTTAAAAACCCAACATTCTCTGTTGGTATGATTTGTTGGTTTATCAGGAGTGTCTTGGATTTGGCATGGTCGATCTAGTATGCGGTCCAAACTGGATGGGCCCGCATTATTTCTTTTGTACGGCTTCTTTCGCTGACCGGATTTACAGCCACTAAATCCGGCATTGACTGACGTGTCTTTGGCGTTGTCGCCGTTGTTTCGACGCTTGTGTTTGTTGCGTCGGGGCTTGCCGTTGCTGTTTCTGGGTTCGGAAGTGTCAGGTTCACATGTGTTGTTATTGCTACAGGCTAGCCAACTATCTTCGCCTGCACAAAAGCGGGTCATGAGCGCCGTGAGGGCCGCCATGGACTTCGGCTTTTCTTGGCCGAGGTGTCGGGCGAGCGATTCATCACAGATGCTATGTTTAAAGGCCGCTAGAGCTTTAGCATCCGGACAGTCGATGATCTGGTTCTTTTTAGTTCAGAACCTAGTCCAAAATTTCCTGGTTGACTCTCCGGGCTGTTATACTATGTGACTAAAGTCGTCGGCATCCAGAGGTCGGACGTATGTGCCTTGAAAGTTGTCAAGGAAGGCATCCTCCAAGTCCTCCCAGTTGCTAATGGATTTTTCGGGCAGGCTGTTCAACCAGTACCTGGTTGGTCCCTTGAGATTGAGCGGGAGGTATTTGATGGCGTGAAGATCATCACTGCGGGCCATGTGAATATGGGGAAGAAAATCCTCAATCCATACCGCGGGGTCTGTTGAGCCATCATATGATTCGACGTTCACGGGTTTAAACCCTTCTGGGAATTGGTGTTCCATTACTTTGTCAGTGAAGCAAAGGGGGTGTGCGGCGCCTCTATATCGGGCCAAGTCGTGACATAGCTCGGATGGAGTTCGTCTGCGGTTTTCGGCCCGGACATGGTTATGTTTGTCACGTTCAGCCGGATGGCCATCATCGCGCATCGGGGCACGCCCTCGTGATCCATAGATTGATCTTGTCTAACCTGCTCTGTTTTCCAAGTCACGCCGCAGGTCATGTGTGTATCCCCGAGCTGTTGTATTTCTGTTTCTACGGTGAGGTAGTGCGGGCTGGTGCTCGGCTCGAGGTGCCGCTTTGTATCGGCCATGTGGTGGCCGGTCAGCTGCATTATGCCTCGGTAGGACGGGCTCCGTCGCCTTGCCATCAAACTGTGGTAACAATTTGCGCTTCGGGTAGCTTTTGGTTGGGCGCTCGAGGCCATATTCCTCGGCTGCCAGGATATCAGTCCTTCTTTCATTGAGCAGATCTTGATCAGCTTGAAGCTGTTGCTGCTTCTTTTTTAGGCTCCTTGCAGTGGCAATTAGCCAGCACTTAAAGCGTTCATGTTCGTCAGGCTCCTCAGGCACGATAAAATCTTCGTCACCAAGGCTCACCTCGTCCTCGGAGAGCAGAAGGTAGTTGCTATCCTTAGAGTCTTCATCCATGGCCTCTTTGTCAGGGCTGACTCGCCCATCCTCCCGTTCCTCCTGTTCAGAGGTTGGGTCAACGGGGTCTTCATTGTCTTCGGCATCGTCCGGAGTGTTGTTTTCTCCTGTGACGATGTTGCCGTTTACGGCGTGGCCTAGAGCGGCACCACTGTGTTCGGCGCTATGGCTGTATCTCAGGAGGTTTATCCTCGATTGGATTTTCATGGTCGCCGTTATTTTCCTTGGGTGTATCCACCATGTATATGTCGTATGAGGAGGTGGCTGTCCAGCGCCCTGTAGGCGGTGGTTCCTTCTCCTCACCGGCATCGTCGTCCATACCGTTGATGTATTCGGAGTCGTAGTCAAGCATGTCGGTTAAGTCATCAACAGTGGCTATAAAGTGGGTGGTGGGTGGGGAACGAAGTTCTTTGTTGTCCGCTTCCCATTCAAGCTGGACATAGTTCGGCCGAGAGTCCCCCAACAAGCAGAGAGATTTCAATGAGTTTAACACATCACTTAGAGGTGAGTGCTGGAAGATGTCCGCGGAGCTGAACTCCAAGATGGGCGCCCAATCAGGTTCGATGGAGGCGGATGCACGCGGTACGGAACCTATGGCCGGAGACGAGTCCGAGGTTCCGACGACACAAGCCCAGCTCCGTGTTGGGTCTGTGTGCGACTCGAGTGGCGCTGAGTCTGCGGCTTCCGTGGCAGGGTTAAGCTTCCCGTTTTTGGACGACGCGGTCTGCTCTGGATCTAGGGCCAGAGCGGTTACATGCACTATTTCTTGAGCGCCGCCAGATGACAGATTTAGGTCTTGTTCATCTTGGCGGCAGGGGACAGCCGTCATGGGCTCGAATCCATTGAAGATTAAGTCTCCACGGATATCGGCCACAAAATTCAGGCTTCCAAATCTGACCTGATGGCCAGGGGTGTAGCTATCAATCTGCTCTAGATGGCCAAGCGAGTTGGCCCGCAGTGTGAAGCCGCCGAATACGAAGATCTGTCCGGGAAGGATGATCTCCCTCTGGACTACGCTGTTGTGGATGATTGATGGCGCCATCAAGCCTTCTGGTGACGACGCAGCGGAACTCTCAATGAAAGCACCAATGTCGGTGTCAAAACTGGCGGATCTTGGGTAGGGGGTCCCGAACTGTGTGTCTGAGGCTAATGGTAACAGGAGGCGGGGGACACAATGTTTACCCAAGTTCGGGCCCTCTCTATGGAGGTAATACCCTACTTCCTGCCTTATTGATCTTGATGAATATGAGTATTACAAGAGTTGATCTACCACGAGATCATAATGGCTAAACCCTAGAAGTCTAGCCTATGATTATGATTGTCCTTCTATGGACTAAACCTCCGGTTTATATAGACACCGGAGGGGACTAGGGTTACACAAAGTCAGTTGCAGAGAAAGGAATCTACATATCCGAATCGCCAAGCTTGCCTTCCACGCAAAGGAGAGTCCCATCGGGACACGGGACAAAGTCTTCTATCTTGTATCTTCATAGCCCAAAAGTCCGACCCAAGTATATAGTCCGGCTGTCCGACGACCCCTTATTCCAGGACTCCCTCACCCGCACCCCGATGTAACCCCTACTTGAACATGGTGCTTTATGCCACATATTATGATCCAATGATGTGTTGCCATCCTATGATGTTTTGAGTAGATATCGTTTGTCTTTGGGTGGACTGATGATCTAGATTGGTATGAGTTGTATGCTTTATTTTGGTGCTGTCCTATTGTGCCCTCTGTGTCGCGCACGCATGAGGGATTCCCGCTGTAGGGCATTGCAATATGTTCAAGATTCACTTATAGTGGGTTGCTAGAGTGAAAGAAGCTTAAACCCGAGTAAGGGGGTTATTGCGTATATGATAAAGGGGACTTGATTCTTTAATGCTATGGTTGGATTTTACCTTAATGATCTTTAGTAGTTGCGGATGCTTGCTAGAGTTCCAATCATAAGTGCATATGATCCAAGAAGAGAAAGTATGTTAGCTTATGCCTCTCCATCATATGAAATTGCAATAGTGATTACTGGTGTTGTTAACAATTGCCTTGGATAATTCCGCACACCGACCCATCATTATTCCACACGCGCTATTTATAATACTTAGTAATATATTCTAACTTTATGATAACAATGCCTACTTTTATATTTTAGCTCTCCGATACCATGCAAAGTTATCCTCTTCATACCCACAACATAGTTTTTTTTTCTCGTTTCTAGTTGGAAGCAAACGTTCGGTGTACGTAGAGTCGTATCAGTGGCAGATAGGACTTGAGAGAATATTGATCTTGCCTTTAGCTCCTTGTGGGTTTGACACTCCATACTTATCACTTCCACCTTTGGGAATTGCTATGATGATTCCCTTCACTTTGGTATTATCCGTGTTCGCTACTTTAATAATTTGATATGTGGGTGGACCGATGATTAGGTGTTATTCTTACTTGAACAAACCTCCTACTTATGACTAACCCCCTCGCAAGCATCCGCAACTACGAGAAAAGTATTAAGATAAAATCTAACCATAGCATTAAAGTTTTGGATCCAAATCAGTCCCTTATGAAGTAGCACATAAACTAGGGTTTAAGCTTCTGTCACACTCGCAACCCATCACCTAATACCTACTCCACAATGCATTCCATTAGGCCCTAATAAGGTGAAGTGCCATGTATTCGACGTTCACATGCCACCACTATGGGAATCACAACATACATACCATCAAAATATCGAACACATATGAAGTTCACATGATTAGTTGCAACAAGATTTCTCCTGTGACCTCAAGATCAAAAGTAACTAATCACAAATGATAATCATGCTCAAGATCGGAGGGGTATTAAATAGCATAATGGATCTGAACTGATAATCTTCCAACAAACAAATCATATAGTAATCAACTACAAGATATAATCAACACTACTAGTCACCCACAAGCACCAATCTAAGGTTCCGGTACAAAGATTGATCACAAGAGATGAACTAGGGTTTCAGAGGAGATGGTGTTGTTGAAGATGTTGATGGAGATTGCCGTCGCCAAGATGGGAGAGTTGTTGGTGATGAGAATGATGATTTCCCCTCCAGGAGGGAAGTTCCCCTAGTGGAATTGCTCTACCGGAGGGAAAAGTACTCTGCCCAAGTTCCACCTCGAGACGGCGACGCTTCGTCCTGACCTTATTTTTTTTCTAGGTCAAAATGACTTATATACCAGAAGAGATGCACCGGAGGTGGGCCGAGGAGGGCACAACCCACCAGGGCGCTCCTAGGCTCCCTCGAGCGCCAGGTGAGTTTAGCCCACCTGGTGGCCCCCTCTGGTAGTTATTTGCTTCAATAATTATTAAATATTCCATAAAAATTCTCTGTGAAGTTTCTGCTCATTTGGAGTTGTGTAGAATAGGTAGCTTGACGTAGCTTTTCCAGGTCGAGAATTCCAGGTGTCGGTATTCTCCCTCTTTGTGTGAACCTTGCATATTATGAGAGAAAAGGCATTAGAATACTCCAAAAAGCATTATTATGCATAAAAATATTATAATAATAGTAGGTAATCATGAGGCAAAATGGACGTATCAGGGGGTTGTTCCGACATGACCTACGGTCACACACATTGGGCAAAATGAGCTTATGTGCGATCAGTCTAGGCACCGCATAGAATTATACAGGCCCAATCATTTCTGTTCATAAATACATCCCACATAATGAATCCTAGAGAAACCTTTCTGTTCGTATGTACATCCCATACAGTGAATCCTAGACAAACGTTTCCGTTCGTATGTATATCCCTGATACGTCTCCAATGTATCTATGATTTCAAATTGTTCCATGCAATTATATTATCCATCTTGGATGTTTTATATGCATATATATATATGATATTTTATATGATTTTTGGGACTAACCAATTAACCTAGAGCCCAGCGCTAGTTTCTATTTTTTCCTTGTTTTTGAGTATCGCAGAAAAGGACTGTCAAACGGAGTCCAATTGCCTTGAAAATTTACAAAGATTATTATTCGACCAGAAGAAACCCATGGAGCATCGGAGATGGACCAAAAGACTCCCGAGGCCACCACGAGGGTGGAGGGCGCGCCCTACCCCCTGGGTGCACCCCCTCCCTCGTGGCTGCCTCGTGGACCCGCCTGACATGTTCCCAACGCCAACACCTCCTATATATCCCCAAACTTCCAGAACAAAACCAAGATCGGGAGTTCCGCTGCCGCAAGCCTCTGTAGCCACCAAAAACTCGGGACCCTCTTAAGGTACCCTGTGGAGGAGGGAACCATCACCAGTGGCCATCTTCATCATCCCGCAGCTCTCCATGACAAGGAGGGAGTAGTTCACCCTCGGGGCTGAGAGTATGTACCAGTAGCTATGTGTTTGATCTCTCTCTCTCTCTCGTGTTCTTGATTTCACACGATCTTGATGTACCGCAAGCTTTGCTATTATAGTTGGATCTTATGATGCTTCTCCCTTTCTATCTTCTTATAATGGATAGATTTTTCCCTTTGAAGTTATCTTATCAGATTGAATTTTTAAGGATTTGAGAACACTTGATGTATGTATTGCATGTGCTTATCTGTGGTGACAATAGGATATTCTCATGATCCGCTTGACGTATGTCTTGGTGATCAACTTGCGAGTTCTATGACCTTGCGAACTTACGCATAGGGGTTGGCACACGTTTTCGTCTTGACTCTCCGGAAGAAACTTTGGGCACTCTATGAAGTTCTTTGTATTGGTTTGAATAGATGAATATGAGATTATGTGATGCATATTCTATAATCATACCCGCGGATACTTGTGGCGACATTGGAGTATCTAGGTGACATTAGGGTTTTGGTTGATGTGTGTCTTAAGGTGTTATTTTAACACAAACTCTAGGGTTGTTTCTGACACTTATAGGAATAGCCTAATGGATTGATCGGAAAGAATAACTTTGAGGTGGTTTCGTACCCTACAATAATCTCTTTGTTTGTTCTCTGCTATTAGTGACTTTGGAGTTACTCTTTGTTGCATGTTGAGGGACTGTTATATGATCTAATTATGTTTTAATTTTTGAGAGAACTTTCACTAGTGAAAGTTTGAACCCTAGGCCTTGTTTCCAAGCATTACAATACCGTTTTTGCTCACTCTTACTACTAGTTACCTTGCTGTTTTTATATTTTCAGATTACAAGAACCTATATCTTCCATCCATATTGCACTTGTATCACCATCTCTTCGCCGAACTAGTGCATGATATACAATTTACCATTGTATTCGGTGTGTTGGGGACACAAGAGACTATTTGTTATTTGGTTGAAGGTTTGTTTGAGAGAGACCATGTTCATCCTACACGTCCCACGGATTGATAAACCTTAGGTCATCCACTTCAGGGAAATTTGCTACTGTCCTAGAAAACTCTGTGCTTGGAGGCCCAACACAAGTCTACAAGAATAAGGTTGCATAGTAGACATCAAACTCTATTCTAGCGCCGTTGCCGAGGAAGTTAGTTCTTGAAGGTATATCTTTAGATCTGGCAATTGAATCTTTTTGTTTCTTTTTTATCACTATTTAGTTTATAAAATAAAACAAAAAAAATTGGAATTGATGTTGCCTCATATGCTTCATCTTTTTAATGACTTCCGTGAAAATGATGGAAAGGAAAGTTGTGCTTAAGTGTTAGAAGAAGAAGTATATAAAATGTTTGGCATAAAATCTTTGTATGATGAGCATGATTGAAATGTTGGTAGTATGAATTCTTTGAATATCCATGATGCTAATGATATGCAAATCCACAAGCTAGGGGATGCTATGTTTGATGAAGACGATATTTTAGTCCCCCAAGTTTTGATGAGCAAATTTATAATGATGATAGCATGCCTCCTATTTATGATGATTATATTGATGAAAGTGGGTTTGGAAGAGTGTCAACTTTAGGAAGTAATCATCCCACTATTTTGGAGGGTGTTGAATCTTATTGTGATAATTATGAAAGTGGATTTGGAGAGGTCATGACTTTATTTAGTGATGAATCCACTATTTCGGAAGAGGTTCCAATTGACTATGAGAACAAAGTTTCTATCTATGATGATTATTGTGATGACATGTATGCTATAAAGAATAATGATAACCATGAAACTTGTCATGCTGATTTTAATTTTCAATTGGATTATGCCTCACATGATAGTTATTTTGTTGAGTTTGCTCCCACTACTATTCATGAGAAGAAATTTGCTTATGTGGAGAGTAATAAAATTTCTATGCTTGTGGCTCATGAAAAGAATGCTTTATGTGATAGTTATATTTTTGAATTAATTCATGATGCTATTGAAAATTATTATGAGGGAGGAATATATGCTTGTAGGAATTGCAATAATATCAAGTTTCCTCTCTATATGTTGAAAATCTTGAAGTTATGCTTGTGTTTGCCTTCCTATGCTAGTTGATTCTTGTTCCTGTAAGTTGTTTGCTCACAAAATCACTATGCATAGGAAGTGGGTTAGACTTAAATGTGCTAGTCAAATGCTTAATGATGCTCCCATTATGTTTCAATTCTTATCTTCTATGTGAGCATCATTGACATCATCATGCATAGCTAAAAAGGCAATAAAGAAAAGTGCTTGTCGGGAGGCAACCCAACATTTACCACTACTGTTTTGTGTGTTCACATGATTATGCTACGGTATTAATCATGTTTTATATATTTTGTTTCAATAAAGTGCCAAGTAAAGCCTTTGGGATAGTGTGGATGATAGTTGACTTGATTCTGTGAAAAAATAGAAACTTTTGCACCCAGTCCAGGAATTTTGAAAATTCAAGTGAATGTGATTTTTATCTTAATTTTCTACACAAGATTGATATACGAATTTCCTAGATTATCCTAATTTTTCAAAAAAATTGGAGTTAGAAAAGTATGGAAAGTTTCTAGATTAATACAGACTGTTCTGTTTTTGACAGATTCTGTTTCTATGTGTTGTTTGCTTATTTTGATGAATCTATGAGTAGTATCGGAGGGTATGAACCATAGAAAAGTTTGAATACATTAGATATAACACCAATATGAATTTAAATGAGTTCACAACAGTACCTAAGTGGTGATTTCCTTTCTTATACTAATGGATCTCATAAGATTTTCTGTTGAGTTTTGTGTTGTGAAGTTTTCAAGTTTTGGGTAACGATTCGATGGAATATGGAATAATGAGTGGAAAGAGCCTAAGCTTGGGATTCCGAAGACACCCCAAGGTAATATTCAAGGAAAACCAAGCAACTAAGCTTGGGGATGACTTGGATGGCATCCCCTCTTTCGTCTTCGTTCATAGGTAACTTTACTAGAGGCTATATTTTTATTCACCACATGATATGTGTTTTGCTTGGAGCGTCATTTTCTTTATTTTATATTTTCTTTCTGTTATTCAGAGAGATGTTATCTATCTTTTAGTTCAATAAAAAGTCAAGTATAGCCATTACCATGCTTATTTTACTAGTCTATATGTTGTTGTTTCAAAAACAGAAAGTTTGTTGTTATGTTTTGAATATTGGTGAATAGTCAGAACATGATAAAATCTTGAAATTTTGACACAATGAGTAAGAACAACTTTTCTACAGTGTGGTAATTTTTCAGAATGTTTGGAGCTAGGGAAGTATGATTCCTCTTGCATTCTTTACAGACTGTCCTGTTTAGACAGATTGCGATTATGTTTGCATTGTTTGCATATGTTTGCTAGTTTAATGATTCTATTCGAGGATAGGAGTGTTAAATATGCAGAGGTATTTATTAGGCAATATCAAATAATAATTTTAGTGATTTTCTATAGTAGCGAATGATAAGTTTATTGCGTTGATTTATACTAACCTGTCTCACGAGTTCTTGTTGAGTTTTATGTGGATGAAGTTTTTAATATTTAGGGAAACCGTGATATAAAAGGAATTAAGGAGACACAAAAGCTCAAGCTTGGGGATTCCCAAGGCATCCCTAATTAATATTTCAAGAAGTCTCAAGCATCTAAGCTTGGGGATGCCCTGGTTGGCATCCCACCTTTCTTCTTCCACAACTATCGGTCAGTTTTGGTTGAACCTAAGTTTTTGCTTCTTCACATGATATGTGCTATCCTTGCAATGTCATTTTTATTTTATTTTGTTTTGCTTGCTGCTTGAATAAGATCCCAAGATCTGAAATTCTTAAATGTTAGATAGTCTTCACATAGTTACATAATTATTCGACTACTCATTGAATAAGTAGTTTGTTGTTTGCTCTAGTGCTTCACTTGTATCTTTTAGAGCACGGCGGTGATTTTATTTTGAAGAAATTGATGAACTCTCATACTTAAATTATATTATTTTGAGAGTCTTAAACAACATGGTAATTTTCTTAGGTTATGAATTTAGTCCTAATATGATGGGCATCCAAGAGGGATGTAATAAAAACTTCAATATAAAGTGCATTGAATACTATGAGAAGTTTGATTCTTTATGATTGTTTTGAGATATGAAGATGGTGATATTAGAGTTATGCTAGTGGAGTAATTGTGAATTTTAGAAATACTTGTGTTGTGGTTTGTGATTCCCATAGTATGCACGTATGGTGAACCGTTATGTAACGAAGTTGGAGCATGAAGTATTTATTGATTGTCTTCCTGATGAGTGGCGGTCGGGGATGAGCGATGGTCTTTTCCTACCAATCTATCCCCATAGGAGCATGCGCATAGTACTTTGTTTTGATGACTAATAGATTTTTGCAATAAGTATGTGAGTTCTTCATGACTAATGTTGAGTCCATGGATTATACGCACTCGCACCCTTCTAGCATTCCTAGCCTCTCTTGTGCCGTGCAACTTTTACCTGTACCATACACCCACCATATACCTTCCTCGGAACAGCCACCATACCTACCTATTATGGCATTTCCATAGCCATTCTGAGATATATTGCCATGCAACTTTCCACTGTTCCGTTTATTATGACACGCTTCAACATTGTCATATTGGTTTGCATGATCATGTAGTTGACATTTTATTGTGGCAGAGCCAACTTTCATAATTCTTTCATACATGTCACTCTTGATTCATTACACATCCCGGTACACCACCGGAGGCATTCACATAGAGTCCTGTTTTTGTTCTAAGTATCGAGTTGTAAGTAAATAGAAGTGTGATGATCATCATTATTACAGCATTGTCCCATGTGAGGAAAGAAAAAAAAAGCCAAAATAAAAAAGAGGCCAAAGAAGCCAAGGAAAAAAAGGAGAAAAATAAAAAAAGGAAAAAAGAAAAAGAAAAAAAAATGAGAGAAAAAGAGAGAAGGGGCATTGTTACTATCCTTTTACCATACTTGTGCTTCAAAGTAGCACCATGATCTTCATGATAGAGAGTCTCTTATTTTGTCACTTTCATATACTAGTGGGAATTTTTCATTATAGAACTTGGCTTGTATATTCCAACGATGGGCCTCCCCAAATGCCCTAGGTCTTCATGAGCAAGCAAGTTGGAAGCACACCCACTTAGTTTTTCTTCTTGAGCTTTCATAAACTTATAGCTCTAGTGCATCCGATCCATGGCAGTCCCTACTCACTCACATTGATATCTACTGATGGGCATCTCCATAGCGTGTTGATACGCCTAGTTGATGTGAGACTATCTCCCTCTTTTTGTCTTCTCCACAACCACCATATTCTCTTCCACCATAGTGCCATATCCATGGCTCACACTCATGTATTGCGTGAAAGTTGAAAAAGTTTGAGAACATCAAAAGTATTAAACAATTGCTTGGCTTGTCATCAGGGTTGTCCATGATTTGAGTATTTTGTGTGATGAAGATGGAGCATAGCCAGACCATATTATTTTGTAGGGATTAAGCTTTCATTGGCCATGTTATTTTGAGAAGACATAATACCCTCGTTAATTGCATGGATAAAAAGAAGTATTATTATTTTTAAGTCAATATTAAACTTTTGTTTTTAATCTTATGGATCTGAATATTCGCCACAATAAAGAAAAATTACATGGATAAATATGTTAGGTACCATTCCAGATAATAAAATTCTGTTTTTACAATTTACCTACTCGAGGACGAGCAGGAATTAAGCTTGGGGGTGCTTGATATGTCTCCAACGTATCTATAATTTCTGATTGTTTCATGCTATTATATTATCCATCTTGGATGTTTTATATGCATTTATATGCTATTTTATATGATTTTTGGGACTAACCTATTAACCTAGAGCCCAGTGCCAGTTTCTGTTTTTCCCTTGTTTTTGAGTATCGCAGAAAAGGAATATCAAACAGAGTCCAATTGACCTGAAAATTTACGGAGATTATTTTTGGACTAGAAGAAACCCACGGAGCATCGGAGATGGACCAGAAGAGTCACGAGGGCACCATGAGGGTGGAGGGCGCCCCCTACCCCCTGGGAGCGCCCCTACCTTATTGCTACCTCGTGGACCCCCCCTGAATTGTTCCTGACACCAACACCTCTTATATATCCCCAAAATTCCAGAACAAAACCAAGATCGGGAGTTCCACTGCCGCAAGCCTCTGTAGCCACCAAAAACCAATCGGGCCCTGTTCTGGCACCCTGCTGGAGGGGGGAACCATCACCGGTGGCCATCTTCATCATCCTGGCACTCTCCATGACGAGGAGGGACTAGTTCACCCTCGGGGCTGAGGGTATGTACCAGTAACTATGTGTTTGATCTCTCTCTCTCTCTCTCTCTCTCTCTCTCTCTCTCTCGTGTACGTGATTTGGCACGATCTTGATGTACAGCGAGCTTTGCTATTATAGTTTGATCTTATGATGCTTCTCCCAATCTATCTTCTTGTAATGGATTGAGTTTTAGCTTTGAAGTTATATTATCGGACTGAGTCTTTAAGGATTTGAGAACACTTGATGTATGTCTTGCATGTGCTTATCTGTGGTGACAATGGGATATTCACGTGATCCACTTGATGTATGTTTTGGTGATCAACTTGTGTGTTATGTGACCTTGTGAGCTTATGCATAGGTGTTGGCACACGTTTTCGTCTTGACTCTCCGGTAGAAACTTTGGGCTCCCTATGAAGTTCTTTGTGTTGGTTTTAATAGATGAATCCGAGATTGTCTAATGCATATCGTATAATCATACCCGCGGATATTTGTGGTGACATTGGATTATCTAGGTGACATTAGGGTTTTGGTTGATGTGTGTCTTAAGGTGTTAATTTTATTACGAACTCTGGGGCTGTTTGTGACAATTATAGGAATAGCCTAATGGATTGATCGGAAAGAATAACTTTGAGGTGGTTTCGTACCCTACAATAATCTCTTCATTTGTTCTCCCCTATTAGTGACTTTGAAGTGACTCTTTGTTGCATGTTGAGGGATTTTTATATGATCTAATTAAGTTATCATTGTTGAGAGAACTTCCACTAGTGAAAGTATGAACCCTAGGCCTTGTTTCCAAGCATTGCAATACCATTTTCGCTCACATTTACTACTAGTTACCTTGTTGTTTTTATTTTTTCAGATTACAAGAACCTATATCTACCATCCCTATTGCACTTGTATCACCATCTCTTCGCCTAACTAGTGCACTTATACAATTTACCAATTGTATTGGGTGTGTTGGGTACACAAGAGACTCTTTGATATTTGGTTGCAGGGTTGTTTGAGAGCAGCCATCTTCATCTTACGCATCCCATGGATTGATAAACCTTAGGTCATCCACTTGAGGCGAATGTGCTACTGTCCTAGAAAACTCTGTGCTTGGAGGCCCAACACGTGCCTACAAGAAGAAGGTTGCATAGTAGACATCAATCCGACATAGTGAATCCCACACAAATGTTACCGTTCATATGTACATCCCACATAGTGTATCCCAGACAAATGTTTCCGTTCGTCTGCACATCCCACACAGTGAATCCCAGACAAATGTTTTCGTTTGTATCTACATCACACATAATTTTTTGTATAGCCTCGTGTGTGATAGTTATAACGATCATACACGCTCTGCCTCCATTAGCTGTTTGCTTTATTCAAGTATATCACACATGATTCGATGAAGAAAACTGTAACACATTGGGCTATCCATCACACATGCTTTTACTGCTAGAACCATTTGTAAAGTTCCATGACCCATTTAGCAGGTTTATTAGTTTACTATTAATAATTCCAGTATTAAGCAAATTCACATTCATATCGGACAACTGTTTTCCTGTTCATATCATGCACATCAATATATTTTAACATTACAGTACGATAGCTACGTGAAAACAACACAATACAACATATAGCTAGTTCGCCTTCATAAGCACAATATTAGAACAATATATTCATTTCCCTAATCGACTGATGCATCATCAGCCAAGTTCGTCTTCTCCACCTCTGCTTTCTGTTTAGTAAGAACATGTTTTGCACAGACCAACTGGTAAAATGCCTCCTCCTTCGCCAACACCATCTTAGAGAAGTCTAATTTAAAAAATCTGAGTTCATTCTCCATCTTCCTCTTTTTTTCACGAAACTTGGAATATTATTAAGTTTTGACAACACTTCCTCCAAGCCTATCTCTGTTCTTTTCCTCATAAATGCTCCCGAGCTTCGCTAGGCACATCTTCAAAGACTATGGCCACTCTTGATCAACCCACTCCAAGTAAGAACACTTCCGTTCATCCTACAATATTTAAAACTAAATTAGTAATAATTGTAGGAAAAATGGGTTTCTAGCAACATATAAAATCACCACATACATATTTTGAAAAACCGAAGAAACATGTTAATTATGACATATCTTCTCAAAAAGATCAATGTGCAAATGAATTAATTTCTACTAAGACCACAACCAAAATTGGAAAGATCACATGCTATAATTAACTACAACAACGCTACAACTTCTCAGTCAGGTACTATAAATAACAAATTGAACATTTTATGAGGAAGCTAAGTATAACTGCAACAACATAGCGACACTGTTTGGATGCCATCAAATTGATACTAATAGGTGTGTACATGCACAAATTTAGTAACATATAACTAATAGCACTAAGGCCGTCCACTATGTATGCCAAAACTGGTGTCAAAATAACTGTTGCTACATTTGGCACCGATGCCCTACACTGCCAAGCTAATGACATAGGAAAAATTCAGGGAACCGAACTTCGGAGCACCTAGTTGCTCCAATGCCCAGTTCCTTTGTGCCATAAAGTTTTATTATTTTACGGCTTGGCTGCTCGGATGTGTGGAGCAAACTTGGCTGCACAAACTGCTGAAGGGGTGTAAATAAAATTTCTTAGGGCACCGCTGATGAGATGGCAACATTTTTGGATACTAGGTAGAAACTGTGACACTGTCTTAATCACATCCAGAATAACATAGCAGATTGATAGTGTTTGAATCACATCTAACAAATGATTTGTAACAATGAAAGTGGGGCTAACCTTCTCTGCACATGCCAGAAACCTGTTCCCACTGTCCACAGATGTAAAAGCAACTAACTTCATGCATGGAGATTGATGGTGACAACGAGTAGGCAGATCTTCAGGCACCCCGCTCCATTCATTGCAAGTGATGATCCTAGGGAGCTACGAGAGGAAGAAATGACTCAAATGGGCCGCCAGGTTAAAATCCTTTATTCCAAATCATAACCCAAGAAAGAACAGAGAGTCATACCCGACTGGTGAAAGAGTCACCATTGTAGGAGAAACCACTGGAGAGGGCACTGAAAAACACCATGGCGATCACGACGGTCGGATGCAAGACAGTGAGAGCGAGGAAGCAAGCAAGGTAGAGGCTATATCTTGGGAAGGAAGGAAGAGTTAAAGGTGGAGAGAAACTTTCCGTGCGGTGCCGACAGACACCATTCACTTTGAACAAATGTGTCCACCGCAGATGATTCTTCTGCTTTATATGCATGCGATGAGTTTGAGCATTCAAATATTGTTCGAACCCTAGGTACCATGCTCATCCTCGTCGTTGCGTAATTTAACATCGCTTGCTAAATTGGGTACACAAAAGAGCCTACAGCACACAGACCGCACTTACTGAATCGTGCAATTTTAGTAATTAAACAAAGTAAGTTGACCTAAACATTGCTCTAACAAAAGACCATCTTTATAAACAAAGGCTAAGTACGCATAATTTTAGCAGAGCTATCGATGCGCCGCCCTATGCCTTGCCGGTGTAAGATGAGACATCGATGACTTGTCCTGGCGACATGCCGCCATTAGTAGACTCCACGTCCCCCAGGCTGATGTCAGCTGCATTGTCATCCTCGTCCTCGGCGCCTCCCTCAAGGTTGTAGTACTTGTAGTACTGGTTGTAGCCACACACAACTCCTCCACCTGGTGCTCCTCGATCTCCACTGCCTCCTGCATCTCCAGCTCCCGCTTGGCAATCTCATGAGTAAGCAGGTGCTCCATGGCCTCCGGCACCTTTTCTGATGTTGGATGCATGATGGATTCCAAGGAGTCCTAGAATATCTTGGCGTGGGCATCATCGACCCAGTCCAGGGCGACATCGGCGGCACAGACGGCTGCTCGAGCTCTCTTAGCGCTTGTAGACACTGTCGCAGCAGCTGCTGCAGCCATCTCAGTTGCTGCAGTTGCCCTGTCATGTACTACAGACGCCCTTTTGGCGGAGGCGGCGGCGCTCGGAGAGGACACGGAGACCATATGGGCCCTCATGAAGCATCTCCACGACGCCATTCTTTGCAAGAAGGGGTTAAGGAATGGGGGTCGGGGATTCGTGGATTCCGGGGTGACCGACACTTGAGCATATGAAGTAAGCGAAGCTTATGGAGTCAAACATAAATAGACCCATGTATTTTATTTACAAACGGCTCCTATAACAAACTATGTGTGATGTAGTTGATTTTCTGTATTTCTTGTGAAAGACGAATTTGGAGTATTGTGTCAATGTATGGTGTTTTAAATGTACGAGAAAATTTTGTACCGTTAACATGCACTAATGAAACTGTCATGTTAAAATTTGGACATTTATTGGTTTATTTGACCTTTTTAAGGCATTAAGTGAGTTTCTGGTCATTTAATGGTCGTAATTCAAATCTAAACTGCATGTACATACAAAAACAAACCATCATGGGGTGGAAAATCGTATTTTGTGTACTTGTGTGCAAGTTAATTCCATGTGAACTAAATCAGAAGGGATTTTCAAACATACAAGTTGGACACAAACATTGAGTACCATGGCTTTTAAATTCCAAAATTTTAAAAAAATGATCATAAATACATGAAACGTTGCTTGACGTAATGGCATGGCACCAAGATGTTGTGCTAAAAAATTGGCATGTTTGATGAAAGTTTGGACACACACCCCTAACAAACCGCAGCATCTCACTAGAACACTAGTGGTTCTGAGAGGGAACAATGCACGTTTGATGACGAACCGATGGTAGCTTCCTCTTATGGCCTTGAAACTATTTCTATAGTTAACATACACTAATACAACTGTCATATTAAAATTTGGTAAATTTCAGGGGTCGTTTGACCTGTTTAAGACATTTAAGTGATTTTCTAGCCTTTTAATGACCGTAATTAAAATTTGAACTACATATACATACATCAGCTAACCATAATGCTTTGGAAAATCATATTTGTGTCCTCGTGTGCGAGTTAATGCCCTGTGCACTAAATTGGAAGGAAATCTAAAATGTATCGGTGTCACAACATGGATAGAAACATTGAGTGCCATGTCTTTTAAATTCCTATTTCAAAAATGATTAGAAATACTTGGAGCCTTGCTTGACGTAATGGCATGGCACCAAGATGCCATGGTAAAAAAATTGCCATGTTCTTTGGAAATTTGGACACACACCCTGACATGGCTATACTGCATCGGTATTTTCCCCAAAGAGGAAAGGAAGATACAACACAGCTACAATAAGTATTTCCCTAAGTTATGAAATCAAAGTATCAATCAAGTAAGAGAACCAAGCAATACGTCACCTACACACAAAGAACAAATACTTGCAACCCTACGCGTTAGAGGGGTTGTCAATCCCTCCTCGATAAAAAGATAGATAAATTTGTATGAGTTTGGGTAAATAGATCTGAACAAAGCGCAAAATAAAATAAATAAGGAAAAAGTGCATCAAGGTATTTTTTGGTTTTTGTGATAATAGATCTGAAAACAAATGCGAAAAATAGATCGGAAAGAAAATATTATAAAATATAGACCCGGGGGCCGTAGATTTCACTAGTGGCTTCTCTCGAGAACTAGCACACGGTGGGTAAACAAATTATCGTTGGGAAATTAATATTAGATCAAATAATTATGACGATATCCAAGGCAATGATCAATATATAGGCATCACGTCCAAGATTAGTAGACCGAAATTATTCTACATCTACTACTATTCCTCTACACATCGACTGCTATTTAGCGTGCATCTAGTGTATTAACTTCATGGATAAATGGAGTAATGCAAAAAGAACAATGAATTGAAGTAGACAAGATCTATTCATGTAGGAATAGCCCCCATCTTGTTATCCTTAATAGCAATGATACGTGCGTGCCTCGTTGCCCTTCTATCACTAGGAGAGGACACCGCAAGATCAAACCCATCACAAAGCACCTCTTCCCATGGCATGAAAAATCAATCTAGTTGGCCTAACTAAACCAAACATTCAGAGAAGAAATATGAGGCTATAAATAATCATGCACATAAGAGATCAAAAATACTCAAATAATATTCATGGATAAAAATCTGATCATAAACTCAAACTTCATCGGGTACCAACAAACACACCGCAAAAAGTCCTTACATTGAATAGATCTCCAAGAGAACATTGTATTGAGAATCAAAAAGAGAGAAGAAGACATCTAGCTATGGCCTACAAACCCGTAGGTCTATGGTGAACTACTCACGCATCATCAGAGGAGCACCAATGAGGATGATGAACACCTCCGTGATCATGTTCCCCTCCGGCGGAGTGTCGGAATAGGGCTCTTGATTGGATCTCGTGGTTCTGGAACTTGCGGCGGCTGTAATTGTTTTTCATCGAATCCCCTAGGGTTTCCAGAATATTTGGGAATTTAGAGGATGAAGAAGCGGGGCAGGAGACCTATGTGGGCCCCATGATACATCAGGCATGCCAGGGGCCTCTGGCGCGCCCTAGTGTATCGTGGGCCCCACGGGCCTCCTCCCAGGTGCTTTCTTGGTCCCTAAGGTTTCTTATGGTCCAAAAAAGTCTCCAAAAAGTTTCACCGCGTTTGAACTCTGTCTGATATGTATTTTCTGTGAACTAAGAAAACAAGCAAAAAACAACAACTGGCACTAGGCACTATGTCAATAGGTTAGGCCCAAAAAATGATATAAAGTTGCTATAAAATGATTGTAAAACATCCAAGAATGATAATATAACAGCATGGAACAATCAAAAGTTATAGATACGTTGGAGACGTATCAGCATCCCCAAGCTTAATTCCTACTCGTCCTCGAGTAGGTAAATGATAAAAACAGAATTTTTAATGTGGAATGCTGCCTAACATGTTAATCACATATTATTTTCTTTTATAGCATGGACATTTTGACTTTTATATGGTTCAGAGCAATAGTCTATATTTGACATGAAGACTTCAATACTCAAGCATATCAACAAGCAACCATGTCTTTCAAGATATCAACACTAAAGAAAACTATCCCTTGCCCATTATGCTCAACCATTGACCCATTCATGAAACACACTCGCATATTAGCTACATCAAATGCTCAAGTATGATCAGAGTGCTCCCTAGTTTGTGCTTTATAAGAGAAGATGGAGACTCAAATAAAAAAAATTGCATAAAGTAAATAGATACGTCCTTCGTAGAGGGAAGCGGAGATTTGTAGCGATACCCGAGCTCAAAGCTTAAATCGAGAGATAACTTTCTTTGAGAGGCATACTTTTCCCGTCAACGAAAATGACCGAGTAATTCCCAACACTTTCCATGCTAGATACATCATAGGTGGTTCCCAAACATAAAATAAATTTTATTGTTTTTTGCACGATTCTTTCAAAATCCATGGCTTGCCGTATCCATGGGTGCCTTCCATCCAAAACTTTCCAAGGAATTTATTATTTGACAACATAAAGTATTTTTTTCATTTTGGGATTCGGCATCCCTATTACCACCGTACTCTCGTGCAATGACAAGTGAATAAACACCAATCTTGAGAATAACACATCTAGCAAGGAAAATATTGGCCATCCCCTGCCGCTTCATGAGCTGTACGAGCACACAAAAAGGAAATTCATTTCGAAAATTAGAGACGGCACATACAAATTTACTTAGAACGTCACGTAAATAGCGCATAAAGGTAGATATGGTGGACTCATATGGCAAAACTAGTTTAAAGGATTTTGGATGCACAAGTAGTATTCCCACTTAGTACAAGTGAAGGCTAGCAAATAGATTTAGAAGCATCCAACCAAGAAAGGAAAATTTACATAAGCAAGCACCAAGCATAACTAACATCGAATAATGCACCACAAGTAGGATATAATTTCATTGCATAACTATTAACTTTCGTGCTTGCACAGGGAATCACAAATCTTAACACCAATATTCTTACAAAAGCATAATTACTCACCAACATGACTCACATATATATCGTCATATCTCAAAGCTATTACAAAGACTCAAGTTTATTTTGTCCAATTATATTCATGAATTTTTTTATTATATCCCTCTTGAATATCTATCACTTTGGGACTAATTTCATATGTTGCAATTGCTTTTGTCAAGCTCAAACAAATTTAAGTGAAGAACATGAGCGAAAAAAATTTATGTCTCAAAATAATATAAGTGAAACACGTGAGAATTTCTTCAAAAATTTACTAACTCTCAAATAAATCTAAGTCAAGCATGAGAGCATTTCCTCAAAATATTAAAGCACGCCCTGCTCAAAAAGATATAAGTGAAGCACTAGAGCAATTCCATGGTTCAAAAAATACAAGTGAAGGACATAGAGCAATTCTAACAAATCATAGCATAATTTTGGCTCTCTCAAATAGGTGTGTCCAGAAATGATAAATATAACAAAAAGGAAAACAAAGACTCAGACAATACAAGGCGCTCCAAGCAAACCTATTGATATATGATGAATAAAAATATAGCTCCAAGTAAAATTACCGATGGTTGTTAGAAGGAAGAGGGGATGCCTTCTGGGGTATCCCCAAGCTAAGTTGCTTGGTTCTCCTTGAATATTAACTTGGGGTTCCATGGGCATCCCCAATATTAGGCTCTTTTCACTCCTTATTCCTTTATCCATCAAGATCTCACCCAAAACTTGGCCACAGGGAGCTTGATCTTTACCCGTGATTATCGCATAACACCACAAATATCAACCACTTTGGTATCCACGATACTCTTGCGATCCTCTCATGATCACATAGATATCAACCATCTTCTTTCCTCATTGAACCAGGGTTGTTTATTAATCAGGTTATTATTACCGCTGACCCATAGTGCGACAAACTACGAACTGGGCCCATATTCGCGGGCGTGGCTATCAATGAATTATACACTCTGCAGAGGTTAGTACATTGTACCCAAACTACGAATCCAAGGCCTCGTGCTCCCATTCGGGTGGGCCAATGGCATTCCGACAAAACCGATCTATTGCATGACACTCTCCCGGCCACTCCGGCAAACTCCCCTTTTGGCTAAGTCATGGGTGGCCCCAATGTCACCTCGTGACACCAAATGGCCACCATTGTGGCAAAACTAAAACGGTCCCAAACATGGACATGTGCGCATAACCAAACTTGGGCTCACAATATTATTGCCGTCCATCGGGCCAGGGTAGCGCGCACACCTAACCTTTCCTAGTTGGCGGCACTGGCGAGAGGCATGACAATAGACCACAGTAGGGACTTCCCATAAAGGCAAATGTGGTTGCACTAGTCAGCTCCTCTCGATGGCACTATGACTCGGCCAACACGTGTTCAAGTTTGATTAATGTCCGGTTAAACTTGAAAAGTAAATAGCTGAGCCATAATAAAGTAACATGATGAAACAACAATGCATGATCTCAACATAACCATGTGCAACCATAGCATCAACTATAATAAAGCACTTACTCTACTACATGCAAATGAACATGGCATAGGGATGATCATGTATAACATGTACTTTTCATAACTGATGATATTGATGCATCATAGAACATCACTATTACCAACATTTCCTACAAATAAGCATGACATACAAGAATAATACTAGCAAGTAGTAACATTCTAACAAGGTGAATGAGAACATATGATGATGATAATCATGGATCCTGAAGCATAACCTGAATAGTAATAGCAGTAGCAACTGAGCAAACAATTATTAAATATTCAAGTGGAAACCATGGCTACTTCAAATCCATCATGCGAGTGGCTGTCGTGGCTTGCCTGGGGATGGAGAATATTCTGGGAAGAAGTGTGGTGAAACCGCTGAAAGATTTGTCGAAAGTACTTCTCTCTTGAAGGGGGGCTGACTAAAGGTAAGGGCATAATGGTCATTTCCAGTATGTGAACACATAATGAAAATGGTACCAACAAATCGGGCTTGACGAGACGAAGACGTGGGCTTTGGAATCACCTGAATCAAAGTTACGGTCTCGAAGATACAAGAGTTTGAAGTCCACGGGCTAATCTATAAAGATTTCTCCACAAATAGGTCCTTGGCGGCTGAAAACAGAAAGCGCCTTTGCGTAGAATACATTTTTAGAACAGAGAAACGTAATTCAGTTAGAAGCAAAACTAAAGTACACTTTTGCTAACGGAAAACATACTTACAGGAATCCATCTTCACTTATCCACGTCAGCTGGGCCGGCTGGCCACTGACCGGCGCGGCCCACTGGCAGGGGGTCGCTGTCTTCTTCCTCCTGCTGCTCCCTTCCGACGAAGCAGAGGAGATAGTGGAGTAGCACACTGCCGGCGACGGGCCCGGCCGGCTTGGGCCGTCTCCAGCCAAGGGGAGACCACCAGAAGGCTCGGGGAAGAGTGGTGCACTCGTCCAGGGGAGACACGCGGGCCGGGGAGGGCTAGGGAAACCACGGCTGCAGGCAACAGAGAGCATGGCCGGTGGCGGCAGTTATATGGAGGCGTGGCCACAGGGCCTCCAGCAATGAGTGGAGAGGTGGGGCGGGTGAAAGGATCGAGAAGAGGTGTCTAAAGGGGGGTGATTAGACCCTCAACAAACATAGTTGGCAGTTTTTTAGTTTTTCAAGTTGAGGTGGTAGATTAACACAATTTCAAGAAAACACATTACAATTCAACCAAGCATGCAAAAGAGTATATGAGCAGCGGAAAGTAAAGCATGCAACTTGCAAGAAAGTAAAGGGATGGGATTTGAGTGTGCAAATGCAATTGGAGACATGGATGTTTTTGGCGTGCTTCCAGTAGGTGGTGCTATCATAGATCCACGTTGATGGATGATACGTCTCCAACGTATCTATAATTTTTGATTGTTCCATGATATTATATTACCCATTTTGGATGTTTATGGGCTTTACTTTACACTTTTATATCATTTTTTGGACTAACCTACTAAGCGGAGGCCCAGCCCGAATTGTTGTTTTTTTCCTATTTCAGTGTTTTGAAGAAAAGGAATATCAAACAGAGTCCAAACGAAATGAAACCTTCGGGAGCGATCTTTTTTTGGAACAAATGCAATCCAAGGAACTTGGAGTGGACGTCAAGGAACAAACGAGGTGGCCACGAGGGTGCCCGGCGCGCCCCCACCCTCGTGGGCCCCTCGAGCGTCAACCGACCTACTTCTTTCTACTATATATATCCATGTACCCCGAAAACATCCAGGAGCACCACGAAAAACTATTTCCACCACCGCAACCTTCTGTATCCGTGAGATCCCATCTTGGAGCCTTCACCGGCGCTCTAGCGGAGGGGGAATCGACCATGGAGGGCCTCTACATCATCTCCAAGGCCTCTCCGATGAGTTGTGAGTAGTTTACCACAGACCTTCGGGTCCATAGTTATTATCTAGATGGCTTCTTCTCTCTCTTTGAATCTCAATACAATGATCTCCTCGATCTTCTTGGAGATCTATTTGATGTAACTCTTTTTGCGATGTGTTTGTCGAGATCTGATGAATTGTGGGTTTATGATCAAGTTTATCTATGAGAAATATTTGAATCTCCTCTGAATTCTTTTATGTGTGATTAAGTTATCTTTGTAAGTCTCTTCAAATTATCAGTTTGGTTTAACCTACTAGATTGATGTTTCTTGCAATGGGAGAAGTGCTTAGCTTTGGGTTCAATCTTGTGATGTCCTTTTCGAGTGACAGCAGGGGCAGCAAGGCACGTATTGTATTGTTGCCATCGAGGATAAAAAGATGGGGTTTATATCATATTGCATGAGCTTATCCCTCTATATCATGTCATCTTTCTTAATGCGTTACTCTGTTCTTCATGAACTTAATACTCTAGATGCAGGCAGGAGTCGGTTGATGTGTGGAGTAATAGTAGTAGATGCAGAATCGTTTTGGTCTACTTGTCATGGACGTGATGCCTATATACATGATCATGCCTAGATAATCTCATAACTATGCGCTTTTCTATCAATTGCTCGACAGTAATTTGTTCACCCACCGTAATACTTATGCTATCTTGAGAGAAGCCACTAGTGAAACCTATGGCCCCCGGGTCTATCTTTTATCATATAAGTTTTCCATCTACTTTTATTTGCATCTTTTACTTTCCAATCTATATCATAAAAATACCAAAAATATTTATCTTATCATATTATCTCTATCAGATCTCACTTTCACAAGTGGCCATGAAGGGATTGACAACCCCATTATTGCCTTGGTTTCGAGGTTCTTGTTTGTTTGTGTAGGTGCGTGGGACTTTTGAGGAGCCTCCTACTGGATTGATAACTTGGTTCTCAAAAACTGAGGGAAATACTTATGCTACTTTGCTGCATCACCCTTTCCTCTTCAAGGAAAACCAACGCAGTTATCAAGAGGTAGCAATGGAGACTTCAACCCACGGAGGGTAACGGTTCCGCGAGTCCACGGGGGCTCCACCCATGAAGGGTCCAAGAAGAAGCAAACTTGTCTATCCCATCATGGCCAATCGCCCACGAAGGACTATCCTCACTTGGGTATATCTTCACGAAGCAGGCGATCTTGTTGCCCTTACAAACTCCTTGGTTCAAGTCCACAATCTTGACTGAGGCTCCCAAGTGACACCTAACCAATCTAGGAGACACCACACTCCAAAAGGTAATAGATGGTGTGTTGTTGATGAACTCCTTGCTGTTGTGCTTCAAATGATAGTCTCCCCAACACTCAACTATCTCTCACAGATATGGCTATGGTGGAAAGATGATTTGAGTGGAAAGCAACTTGGGGAAGGCTAGAGATCAAGATTTTTATTGTAGGATTGGAATATCTTGGCCTCAACACATGAGTAGGTGGTTCTCTCTCAGAAAATGAGTAGTGGAAGTGTAGGTTTGTTCTGATGGCTCTCTCCACGAATGAAGAGTCGGTGGAGGGGTATATATAGCCTCCACACAAAATCTAACCGTTACACACAGATTCCCAAACTCGATGGGACCGAATCAGCACACTTGGTCAGACCGATTTAGTTCAAAATGTGAACGTTAGGATTTTCTGTGGGACCGATATCGTCATCTCGGTGGGACTGATGTGGAGTTGTTAGGGTAAAACCTCAACTCAGTTTGACCGAATACTTGGTGGGACCGACTTTGGTAATAAGTAAACCGAGGATTGGTCAGGCAAACTTGGTGGGACTAACTCCACCAACTCCGTTAGACCGAAAGTGTTGCACCAGATCATAGAGAGATTGCGAGCCCATCTCGGTGATACCGAGATCCCATCGGTGAGACCAAAGTAACTAGGGTTTGGTAGTGGCTATGTGAAGTGAAACTCGGTGGAACCGGATAGATCAAATCGGTGGGGCCAAGTTTGACATTTAGGTTTAGGACATATGTGGATGTGAGAAAGTGGGTGAGGGTTTTTGTAGCATATCACTAAGCACTTTGAGCAAGCAAGCCATTAAGCAACCCCTCATCCCCTTTTAATAGTATTGGCTTTCCTGTGGACTCAATGTGATCTTGGATCACTAAAATATAAAATTCAGAGTCTTGAGCTTTTGCCAATATTTGTCCTTAGCATCTTGAAGGGGTTCCACGTCCTCTTTTCCTTGTCCATGCCACTCCAATGTTGAACTTTTCTAAAATGCACTAGGTAAAGGTATTAGTCCAACAAGAGATATGTTTTCATGAATTACCAAAATCACCCAGGGAGCACTTGTGCTTTCAATCTCCCCCTTTTTGGTAATTGATGACAACATACATCAAAGCTTTTAGATAAAGATATAAGGAAATAGCAAGTAAAGCTTTGGAAGGACATGCAACATGCATTGGCTCCCCATACATGTATGCAATCATGTGACAATAGATCATAAGAGTATGAGAATGCATAAACATGTCAGAGCAAGCAATGAGTTACATGTGTCTTGGCTATATGCATCAGAGCAAATGATATAGATACTGGAATTATACTTTCATGTTCATGAGTCTCTATTGCAAACAATATGTACCATAGCAAGAGATCTTCATGCACATGAGTGTGATGCATATACTTACCTTGTGGTCTTGAGCTAGCTTGAAGAAGATGTACCTGGGTAAACAAGGTTAGATAACACAAGAACATCTACTAGACAAAGCAAGAACTAAGGAGCACAAGAATACCAAGACTGGGATGACATGTAGAGTGTGAGTACTAGGTACTCTATTTGGATATTGATATGTCCCCAAGAATAAATATATGCAATGAATTCCAAAGATTTTCTTCCCTTAGACATCTTTCTCCCCCTGAATCTGACATGGGATAATGGGAGTAGATAGGGTAGCAGAAAATCAGAGCAAACAAGAGAATAACCAGAGCAGATAAAGTCATAATATAACATATACTATCATGTCTTTCCCCTCTGGAAGACATGAGACAACTTTCCTCTTAAGAGTCAGAGCATCAGGAGAAGCTTTTATGAGTGCATTCTCTCTTATGTGATAGGCTTTGATGTGCTCTCTCCCCCCCTTTAACATCAATTTCCAAGAAGGGACTTCTAGAGGATGAGTCAAGTAGGTTTGGTCCTGGAGTCATATTACAAAGCCACATGTAATATATGATGTTGGTAGAGGACAAGTTACAAAGAGTGGAGCTGGGAAAAATATGCAGAAGGCAATTGACATAGAGTTTGTCTCGGGACTGAAGTCGGTAGCACCGAGTGGTCGCAATCCGTGGCACCGAGTCGATTCGGTTTGACCGAAGAAACCAATCCGGTGCGACCGAGTTCAACCCAGAGAGTAACTTTTTGTCCCCTCATATCACTAGGCAAACAAGATCTCACAAGGATATGTAAGGAATTAACTGAATGATTTGCAATGAATTGGATGCAGGGAAATGCAGAAAATAACAGAGAAAGGAAAAGAAAAGAAAGGAAATCCAGATGAAGTTTTTTTTGAAAGGGGAACTAGCATGCATGAGAAAAATGCAAGGGCATAAAGAAACAACAGAGAACTTCATCTAGAATTGGTCGGCGACAAAGACACCTATGTTAGAGTATATTGACATAGGAGTCAAGAGAAGACACTTGATCATAGGTCATACGCATCGTTTAAGCTCAAAATGGGGTTGCCATTTTTAGTTTAAGCATTTTGATGTACTCTCATCTTGTTGAGTTGCTTTGAACCATGTCTTGGGGTTAAGGTTCCCTAAGATGGAATGACATACCTTTGGCGGTGGTGACGAACTTGGTCATGTAGTTGAACTTGTGTAGGGTGCTTGAGTTGATGTAGATCATCAAGAGTTGGGAGCACCACATATAGTTGAAGTTCATATTCCTATATGGGTTAGTCTTTCAAGGAATAGCACTTGTGTATCCAAAATGACAATCATGAAATTTGATATAGGAATTTGTCAAAGGACATATTGAATGGATTCGTGCCTCCTCATCTTCATCCACCATTTTGTAGCAACTTGGAGATGTAGAGATTGCTAAAAATGTGATTGAGCTACAATCTCATAGAGTTGGGCTCTTCCAAGTTCCTACAAGGGTTAGATATCATGCAAGAGTACAAGAATATCCAAGACATATGGTCATCATAAGAGAATTGTCAAGGATTAGTCATAGTAAGTCTCATGCCTTGCATGCATCCACATTGAGTTTCTACTCCAAATTTGAGGTATCAATGATGTTCAATTCACCTCTCAACCTTCAAAACACTTTCTCATCAAGTGGTTTAGTGAACATATCTGCCAATTGCTTGTCGGTATGAACATGCTTAAGTTTTATATCTCCCTTAGCAACATGGTCTCGAATGAAATGATGACGAACTTCAATATGCTTAGTTCGAGAATGTTGCACGGGATTATGAGCAATCTTAGTAGCACTCTCATTGTCGCAAAGCAATGGAACATGTTTCACATATGCCATAATTTTAAGGGTTTGGGTCATCCAAAGTAATTGAGCACAACATGAACCAGTGGTAAGGTATTACGCCTCGGCGGTGGATCAGGATACCGAGTTTTGTTTCTTGGAGGACCAAGACACAAGAGATCTACCAAGAAATTGACAAGTACCCGAAGTGGACTTTCTATTGACCTTGTCACCGGCATAGTCTGAGTCGGAGTAGCCAACAAGATCAATAGAAGACCTCTTAGGATACCAAATGCCAAAATTTGTTGTATGTATTAAGTATCTCACTATCATTTTCACAGCCTTAAGATGACATTCTTTGGGGGCTGGTTGATATTGTGTACACATGCACACACTTAGCATGTTATCAGGATGGGATGCACATAGATATAACAATGAACCAACCATAGAGTGGTAAACCTTTTGGTCAACCGGTTCGCCATCCTTTGTCAAGTCAAGATGTCCACTAGTATGCATGGGGGTATTCATACCTTTGCATTCTTGCATGTTGAAGTTCTTGAATAAGTCCTTGGTATACTTCGTTTGAGAGATAAAGGTTCCCTCCTTGGTTTCCTTGATTTGCAAACCGAGAAAGAACTTGAGTTCACTCATCATAGACATCTCAAACTTCTCTGACATAAGCTTCCCAAACTTCTCACTAAAATGAGGGTTAGTTGATCCAAATATGGTATCATCAACATAAATTTGGCACACAAATAATCCTCCATTAACCCTTTTGGTGAAGTGTGTAGAAAAATTTCAAACCCTTTATCAAGAAGAAACTTAGTCAAGCATTTATAACAAGCTCTAGGAGCTTGCTTAAGACCATAAAGAGCTTTGTGAAGTTTATAAACATGATTGGGTTTCTTAGGATTAACAAAGTCGGGATGTTGTTTAACATAAAATTCCTCCTCAATTTCACCATTAAGAAAAGCACTTTTGATGTCCATTTGATATAAGGTAATGTCATGATGATTGGCATAGGCAAGTAAGATGCGAATGGACTCAAGTCTAGCAATGGGGGCATAAGTCCCACCATAGTCCATACCGTTGACTTGAGTGTAGCCTTGCGCAACAAGACGAGCCTTGTTGCATACAACTTGTCCATCTTCATCTTGCTTGTTCTGAAATACCCATTTGGTTCCAATGACATTGTGCTTCTCATCGAGGTTCTCAACCAATGTCCACACTTGGTTCCTCTCAAAGTTGTGTAGCTCTTCGTGCATGGCATTTATCCAATCCAGATCTTCTAATGCTTCTTCAACCTTCATAGGTTCAATGCTAGAAATGAATGAGTAATGTTCAAAAAAGTTAGCCAAACGAGTTTTAGATCAAGTAATTCTCCCGGTTTGAATGTCATCAAAGATTTGTTCGACGGGATGATCTCTTGATACTCTTGCTCGAACTTGTGATAGGTTTTGCTTGGGTTGGGGTGGAACATCCTCTTCATTGTCTTGTTCTTCTTCTTGTCTTTCTTCGTTGTTGTTGGCATGATCATTCTCCCGTGGAGGTGGAGAAGGAGGTTGTCGAGGTTCATCTTGTTGTACATCCTCGTTCTCATCGTCTTAACTTGTCCCACTTGTGGATGCCTCCAAGTCAACTCGTGGTTCACCTTGGCGTGAGGTTGAGGCTTCCACTTGGACATACAAGGTGCTCTCCTTCACCTCTATTGGGCGAATCTTGCCGATAGACAAGTCTTGGATTGCTTCTGAGGGATCTTTGTCACCTACATCAATTGGAAATTGCTCTACTTGTGAGCCGTTAGATTCATCAAACTTCACATCTACCGTCTCTTCAACCTTTCAGGTGAAATTGTTGTAGACACGGTAAGTGTGAGAGATTGAGCCATAACCTAGTAGGAAACCTTCATGAGACTTAGGAGCAAATTTCAAATGACGATGCTTGTCAAGAATGTTACACTTTGAGCCGAATACCCAAAAGTATCCAACTTGGGGTTTGTTACCGGTGAGGAGCTCATATGTCGTCTTGCCGAGAAGCTTGTGAAGATATAGACGATTCGTTACATGACAAGTTGTCTTGACCGCTTCTGTCCAAAAGTGTTTCAGCGTCTTGTATTCTTCAAGCATCGTTCTTTCCCTTTCAATGAGCGTCCGGTTCTTCCTCTCAACAACTCCATTTTGTTGAGGTGTGTACTTAGCCGAGAACTCATGTGAGATACCTTCTTCGTCAAGAAAGGTGTCCACATTGGCGTTCTTGAACTCCGTTCCGTTGTCGCTGCGAACCTTCTTGATCTTCACTTCAAATTGATTTTGGGCCTTCCCAGCGAAGTTTTTGAAGATCTTTTGAACCTGCGATTTATCATCGAGAAAGAACACCCACGTAAATCTTGAACAATCATCAAGGATGACTAGTCCAAATGAGTTACAACCAAGACTCTTGTAGGCATTGGGAGCGAAGAGATCCATGTGAAGCAGCTCGAGCGGTCTTCTCGTGGTCATGACGTTCTTCATGGGGTGGCTTCCTCCAACCTGTTTTCCTGCTTGGCAAGCGCTGCAAAGTCTATCCTTATCAAATATGACATCATTAACACCAAGGATATGATCACCTTTAATAAGCTTGTCAAGGTTTCGCATTCCCACATGACATAACCGTCTATGCCACAACCAACCTTTGGAAGATTTAGCAATTAAGCAAGTTCTAGGTTGAGCCTTTTTAGTGAAGTCAACAATGTATAGATAACCTCTATGCATGCCGGTAAAGACCATTTTATGATTATGTCTTTGAAACACATGGCAATCTACTTTAGTAAATAGGACATTGAAACCAAAGTCAGCTGGTCTAGATATAGAAAGCAGATTGTAGCCAAGGGATTCAATGAGCATAACATTTTGTATGGAGCTGTCACGTGAGATGGCCTCCTTACAGAGGCCAACCACCTTACCCTTTGAGTTGTCACCAAAAGTGACATACTTTCGAGGGCCGTCATTTTCAGCAAGCTCGCGAAACATATCTTTATCTCCAGTCATGAGATCGGTACATCCACTATCAAGGACCCATTCCTCTCCTCCAGCCATGTAGCTGCGAAGATTAGCCATAAGACCAAAGTGTCTCATAGACTCTTCAAGATCAAAGTCATTATCATCATCTTCATCATAGTATCGATGTTCAACATCATCTTGCAAATGATCACTTCCTAGAGAGAGTGATTCATTAGATATATGATTTTGACAATGTTCATCTCTATGAATTCTAATAGCTTCCGAAATAATATTGCTAATGATTCCAACATCTCCTTTGGCACGCATAAGATTGGTAACCTCAAATAAACAATCTCCAAACTTAGGGTCATTGGGATTCATCTTATTCAAAGCAATAGACTTGTGAAGAATCTCATCTAAGTTTTTCGAGGAATTGTCAGGAAATCGTTCCTCAAGAAATCTACATATAGTATAAGCACAATCAATAGTAGGCAAGTGAGCAATCAAATTTCTAGGTAAGCCTCTAGTGATAAGATTGATAGTTCTAAGATTGTGAATCATGTCAAGAGACTCATGATGGGTAGGATGCAAGGGATCAACAAGGGGTTCACAAGGAGTAGTAATGTACTTGTTCAAGTGATATTCATGAAAACTGCCAAGCATCTCATCTTTCCACCCACTAAAGAACTCTCCATCAAGCATAGGCACTCTACGTCTAAGACTCCCCAACGTAGACTCATCCATCTTCCTCCAGTGCTGATTAAACCAAAGCAGTGGAGACCAAAGCTCTGATACCAATTGAAAGGATCGAGAAGAGGTGTCTATAGGGGGGGTGATTAGACCCTCAACAAACAAAGTTGGCAGTTTTTCAAGTTGAGGTGGTATATTAACACAAGTTCAAGCAAACACATTACAATTCAAGCAAGCATGCAACAGAGTATATGAGCAGCGGAAAGTAAAGCATGCAACTTGCAATAAAGTAAAGGGATGGGATTGGAGTGTGAAAACGCAATTGGAGACATGGATGTTTTTGGCGTGGTTCCGGTAGGTGGTGCTATCATACGTCCACGTCGATGGAGACTTCAACCCATGAAGGGTAACAGTTGCGCTAGTCCATGGAGGGCTCAACCCACGAAGGGTCCCTGAAGAAGCAACCTTGTCTATACCATCATGTCCATCGCCCACAAAGGACTTGCCTCACTAGGGTAGATCTTCACGTAGTAGGCAATCTGCTTGCCCTTACAAACTCCTTGGTTCAACTCCACAATCTTGACTAAGGCTCCAAAGTGACACCTAACCCATCTAGGATACACCACTCTCCAAAAGGTAATAGATGGTGTGTTCTTGATGAACTCATTGCTCTTGTGCTTCAAATGACAGTCTCCCCAACACTCAACTCTCTCTCACAGATTTGGCTATGGTGGAAAGATGATTTGAGTGGAAAGCAACTTGGGGAGGGATAGAGATCAAGATTTATATGGTAGGATTGGAATATCTTGGCCTCAACACATGAGTAGGTGGTTCCCTCTCAAAAAATGAGTAGTGGAATTGTAGGTTTGGTTTGATGGCTCTCTCCATGAATGAAGAGTGGGTGGAGGGGTAAATATAGCCTCCACACAAAATCTAACTGTTACACACATATTCCCAAACTCGGTGGGACAGAATCAGCAATCTCGGTCAGACCGATTTAGTTCAAAATGTGAATGTTAGGATTTTCGGTGGAACCGATATCGTCATCTCGGTGGGACCGATGTGCAGTGGTTAGGGTAAAACCTCAACTCCGTTTGACCGATTACTCAAACTCGGTGAGACCGATTTTGGTGATAAGTAAATAGAGTATTGGTCAGGCAAACTCGGTGGGACCGACTGCACCAACTCGGTTAGACCGAAAGTGTTGCACCAGATCATAGAGAGATTGCAAGCCCATCTCGGTGAGACCGAGATCCCATCGGTGAGACCGGAGTAACTAGGGTTTTGTAGTGGCTATGTCAAGTGAAACTCGGTGGCGCGCGGATAGATCAAATTGGTGGTGCCGAGTTTGACATTTAGGTTTAGGACATATGTGGATGTGAGAAAGTGGCTGAGGCTTTTTGGAGCATATCACTAAGCACTTTGAGCAAGCAAGCCATTAAGCAACACCTCATCCCCTTTTAATAGTATTGGCTTTCCTATGGACTCAATGTAATCCTGGATCACTAAAATAGAAAATGCAGAGTCTTAAGCTTTTGCCAATATTTGTCCTTAGCATCTTGAAAGGGTTCCACATCCTCTTGTCCATGTCCATGCCACTCCAATGTTGAACTTTTCTAAAATGCACTAGGTAAAGGTATTAGTCCAAAAATATATATGTTGTCATGAATTACCAAATCACCCAGGGAGCACTTGTGCTTTCAGCAGGCTTTCCAGAGTGTAGTGCTTCTGGTGGAGAGATCAGGGCGTGGATGGGAGGCTCGTGTGGCCGGAATCGAAGCGAGACTGACAACGACAATGGCGGAGGGAGGAGCGGGCAATGAGCTCCAGTGGTCGGGGAGGGGAGTAGATGGAGCTGTGAGCTGCAGAGGACCTCGGGTTTAGCAACATATTGCCACGGGAGAGCTCAGGAGCGCTCAAGAAGCTCTGGCCGACCGGACAAGGAAGGGGGAAGAGATCTTAGCTTCACGGGCATGGTGATGGCGACTCGACCATGGCGAGACAGGACAGAGAAGTGATGCAGGGAGAAGCAGGGGATCATGAGGGAGCTATTGGACAACATGAGAGCTCGAGAAGCAGAGGGAAATGGACGAGCACACCACCGCGGATGGGCCAGAGCATCTGGACAAGCATGCCAGGCACGTAGTCACCGTGTGAACAGGCGCTCGCGGGATGCTTTGGATGATCAGTCCTTGTCTAATGGATAGGTCATTCAACACTAAGCGCCAATGAGGAAAGAACTAAGGGCAGGGGAAAAGAAGAGAATTGCATATGGCTCCAATGCAGGTCAACAACAAGGTGTTTGATGTGAACTGAGAGAGCTTGAGCAAGAGATAAACTCTGGTGTTTGGCCTAGTTTGATCACATGCTAAGACCACTATGATGGCCAAAAACTAGAGGAAATAGAGCTGTCTGGATGGTACTTTGTGTAGAAAATGCCCCACTGGTCAGAATTGCAAGATATGAAGTAGCACTCTCATACTCCCTCTGTTCCGTTATGTAAGGTGTATTATTTTTGGCACGGTGACCAAGGCACAAAATTGGAGACATGTTAGGACTAAATTACACTTGCAAATTTGTGGATTAGTGGTAAGTAAATGAATTAGTCTAGCAAAATAAGAGATGCATGCAATCAATAGAGAGATATTTTCCTTCTTTTGCTAAAAGGAGAAATACAGACAATAAGGAGAGGTTTACTTTCCATTTTTCTGGAGGGATAACAAGGTGTCGGTGTACAAAAGTATGGGCTCTTCTGTACCCCTTACTCGTGCATGGGCACTAGTAGCCACGCCCGCAGCAAGGCTTGCCAGGGCAGTAGAAGGGGCGATACAAGGCTACCAAGACAACATTTGAGGCAGTAAACGAAGAGTAGAAGACTAGCTGGACCTCCCCCAGCAACACCCTTGTCGGGGCAGCTTACGTAGCCCCGACAAGGCCCTTGTTGGGGGAGACTGCGGAGCACCAGCAAGGTCATAACCTTGAGGACGAGAGCGCTGAGATCATCGCCAACGTCAAGGCCAAGGCTCGAGGGGCGCATGCATAGTAGCATGCAGATCTTTGTGAAGACTGAAGGCCTGCAGGTCCACGTGGGGACAAGAAGACAAGGACCACCGGCAAGGCCTTTGCCAGAGAGAATTATGGGGCCACAGCCAGGCCGGCACCCTACCAGGTTCTCGACCTCATGACCATTCCAACGCGACGACGAGCTTGCCAACTAGCCAGACACCTGTGTGGCGGCATGCAGATCTTCGTGTAGGCTCTACCACCACGCCAGCACAGTGGCTAGCCAGCCAGCCTGGCGCTGCATGCCTCGTCAGCCTGGACGTGTGTCGAAACAGGGTGAGGCGGCGATGGACGGGATGGGTTCTATTGCCGTCCCTGATAAAGTTAGAGGGCACATAAGAATCGCATGAAATGCGTTTGTCCTATGATGTCAGCGATAAGGTTGTACACTGTAGCTACTTTACACCTCCTGTGTGCCATTGTGGCGACCCCTTTGACATATAAAAGGAGGCCCGAGGCGTACTAGAGGAGGATTCAGACTTTTTGCATTGGGCATGCACCGCAGCTAGTCTAAGAACTCAAGAACATGAAATATACACCCAAAAAGTAGGACTAGGGTTATATGCACAATTGCGGCCCGATCCTGGGTAAAAACCCCTTGCACTGATCACCAGACCTACTCTTTGTGCAACTCTTCTCCCCGCCAACCGTAGAAGGGATCCTCGTGATTCCATAGGTGTCATTTCCCTGACATCTTTAGCGCACCAGGTAGGCGGATAGAAGTTGTGAAAATCAGGTCTAGTAGTTAGTGTAGCACGTTCTTCATCGCCATGGCTCCGAAGAAGAAGACAATCATGGTGATCGGTTCGTCTAGAGCCGGTCTGCCCGTGCCAGCGCGAACAGATGACAGGGCGGATGATGACCCACAAGTGTAGGGGATCTATGGTAGTCCTTATGGAGTCGGTTTACTTATCGTACCACATACCTATTCCTTTTCGAAGTATGAAACGTCATGGAAAGTGTCCCTTATGCACTCCTTCGGGGTTATGGTGTCAATAACATTGGTTTCAACATTTAAGGGATTACCTGAGATATCACTACAAAAAAAAGACACATCCGTGACATTTTGGGCCGAACGAAATTTTTTTCTGTCATACTTATGACACTTCTATGACGAGAATTGTGAAAAAACCCGGTATCATCATAGATGTGGTGGGCTCGTACTTCTATGACAAAAAATCATGACAGAAAATGGGTTTTTCATCCTGGGTGAGCCGGAGACGCAGCTGCATGACATTCTTTGGGCCGTCCATGACGGAAAAAACCATGGTAGAAGCGAGGGCGAGGAAAATTTCGGAGAGTTCACGGTCACGGTGGGTGGTCGGGGGCCGAGCGATGTGCATTTCTCTAATACATGTATGCGCGTGTGTGCGAGGCGTTGGCTCTGCCTGAATACGAGAGAGACGTTGGGCTCTAACTGAACCCAAGCGATTGCACTAAAGGCTACGCGTTACTGAACCATGGGCGGTGGGGTGGATGAACAGGACCCCGATCGATCGAGCCTGTTGGGGCTGGATGAATAGGACCGCGTGGAGGGCTGGATGAAGAGCAAAACCCTGTGGAGGGCTGGATGAACAATAGACGATGGAGGGGTGGATGAACTGTAGCCGTGTAGTGGTGGTTGAACAGGAGCCCGTGGAGAGGGGTGGTTGAACAGGAGCCGGTGGAGTAGCGCACGGTGGAGGCTGGATGAACAGGAGCCCGTGGATGTACAGTCGCAGGTGGAGGGTGGAGGAGGTCGACGGTGGATGAACATTAGCCCGTGGAGGCTGGAGGAGGTTGTCGGTGGAGATGAACAGTATCCCGTGGAGTCTCGTTTTGCGGTACGCCACACCCCTTTCGATGAACAGGACCCCCATTTCGACGGTAGCGCTCCAACACAAGTCCGTTTCGTCTGTTTTGCAGTACGCCACACCCCTCCCTATCAACAGGACCCCGTTTCGACCGTAGGAGGTCCAACACAAGTCTGTTTCCTCCGTTTTGCGGTACGCCGGACTCCTCCCGATGAACAGGATCCCGTTTCGAACGTGACCGGTCGAACACTAGGTCGTTTCCTCCGTTCTGCGGTACGGCATGCCTCGTTTCCATCACATGTTCCGTCCAAGTCGGTAGACTCACACGCGTTCTTTTGCCTCCCGATGAACAAGACGCATTCCGTTGCCTCCCGATGCACACGACGCATTCCGTTGCCTCAACATGAACATGACGCCGACGCAGTTTCTTCATTCTGACCCAGCCATGTACACGAGCCCTGGCCATACGTATGCACGAGTGGGTGTTCGAGACCCCGCCCGTATGTACGTGCGTGGCCATATTTACTTTCTTGCACCCTAGCTGTTGTACGTATGTGTACATGCTGCGTGCGCGCATCTACTACGACACGTGCGCGCCTCTACTAAGACACGTGCGCGCCTCTACATCGACCAGTATGTACATACACGTTCCCGACCAGAATGACCACATTATGTATGATTCGACCAGGTTGGTCCCGACTGTCAGGCACTTCCTTGCGTGCGAAGATGTAGATGGTTGGTCCGAGCAGTTGGGGGGCGAATCATTTTTTTCCTGGACGCACTTCCTTGCGTGCGAAGATGTAGCTGGTGGGTCCCACTATCAGGTGGAGGAATAATTATTTTGCGCGTAATAAGGAGGCACTTCCTTGCGGCTGGCGTGGACCCAGCTGTTAGCCTCTCCACGTACAGTACTCTTCCGATGGAAGTCGGTCGTTGACCACATTGACCACGCCGCGCCAAGAGCACCACGAAGGTGGACAACGGCGAGGCCTAGGAAGGGGACGGCGCTGAGCCAGGGAAGACGCATCAGTGGATGCTAATATGTCTCTGACGTACCTACTTTTCAAAACACTTTTGCCCTTGTTTTGGACTCTAACTTGCACGATTTGAATGAAACTAACCCGGACTGACGTTGTTTTCAGTAGAACTGCCATGATGTTGTTTTATGTGTAGAAAAGAAAATTTCTCGGAATGTCCTGGAAATCCACAGAGGAACTTTTTGGAATTAATAAGAATTTTTGGCGAAGGAATCAACACCAAGGGGCCCACAGGCTGTCCACGAGACAGGGGGCGCCCCCCCTAGGGCACGCCCTTCTATCTCGTGGGCCCCCTGGACCTCCACCGACCTCAACTCCAACTCCATATATTCACATTCGGGGATAAAAAAATCAGGGAGAAAGTTTCATCGCGTTTTATGACAGGGAGCCGCCACCAAGCCCTAATCTCTCTCGGGAGGGCTGATCTGGAGTCCGTTCGGGGCTCCGGAGAGAGGGATTCGTCGCCGTCGTCATCATCAACCATCCTCCATCACCAATTTCATGATGCTCACCGCCATGCATGAGTAACTCCATCGTAGGCTTGCTGGAAGGTGATGGGTTGGATGAGATTTACCATGTAATCAAGTTAGTTTTGTTAGGGTTTGATCCCTAGTATCCACTATGTTATGAGATTGATGTTGCTATGACTTTGCTATGCTTAATGCTTGTCACTAGGGCCCGAGTGCCATGATTTCAGATCTGAATCTATTATGTTTTCATGAATATATGTGTGTTCTTGATCCTATCTTGCAAGTCTATAGTCACCTATTATATGTTATGATCCGACAACCCCGAAGTGACAATAATCGGGATACTTCTCGGTGATGACCGTAGTTTGAGGAGTTCATGTATTCACTATGTGCTAATGCTTTGTTCTGGTTCTCTATTAAAAGGAGGCCTTAATATCCCTTAGTTTCCGCTAGGACCCCGCTTCAACGGGAGGGTAGGACAAAAGATGTCATGCAAGTTCTTTTCCATAAGCACGTATGACTATTTACGGAATACATGCCTAGATTACATTGATGAACTGGAGCTAGTTCTGTGTCACCCTATGTTATAGCTATTACATGAGGAATCACATCCGGCATAATTATCCATCATTGATCCATTGCCTATGAGCTTTTCATATATTTTTCTTCGCTTACTTACTTTTCCGTTGCTACTGTTACAACTACTACAAAAACCCAAAAACATTTATCTTTACTTTTGCTACCGTTAGCTTTATTATCATACCACTTTTGCTACTAAATACGTTGCTGCAGATACTAAGTTATCCAGGTGTGGTTGAATTGACAACTCAACTGCTAATACACAAGAATATTCTTTGTCTCCCCTTGTGTCGAATCAATAAATTTGGGTTGAATACTTTACCCTCGAAAGCTATTGTGATCCCCTACACTTGTGGGTTATCAATGCCCACGCGAAGAGGAGTACGAGGGTTCACTGGTTCGGCTGCCGTGTGAGGCTGCTGTCGCCGCAGAATAACAGGGGGTGTGGGTGAGTAGAGGGATGGCCTGGCCAGTGGTGGGAGTACTAGGGGGCGGTGAGGCCTCCGCGGCATTACAACTGGCCACGGGAGGCAGGAGCATGCAGCATGACCGGCGCTGCTTTGGGCGGCTGGAGCATGAAGACCAGAGGTTTAAGAAGCACTACGGCCGTTGGATGGACATCGTACGCTCGCTGGAGCTAGAATCTTTCATATTGACTAAGTTGACAAAGCCCTCCGTCCCCGTTAACTTAGTAGGCCCACAAGTCAGCCTCCCACCAAGGTGAGTCCCAGCTAGCAGGGGAGTATTCATTTTTTTGTGCGTAATAAGGAGGCATTTCCAATGGGTCCGAGCTGACAGCGGGGGAAACATTTTTTCGTGAAATATGGAGGCCCTTCTGGTGGGTCCCAGCTATCAGGTGGAGGAATCATTATTTTGTGCGTAATAAGGAGGCATTTCCCTGTGTGGGCCCCTACGGTCAGCCTCTTCCATTTGCTGTTGTTTGTTGACCATGTTGACCTCGCCACGCCGAGAGCACAAACGCGGTGGACGAGGGCGAGGACCAGGAAGAGAACCACCTGGAGCCGGCGAAGTCACCGCAATGGATGCCCACGCTAAGGGGGGCACGAACTGACTGGTTGGCTGCGGGGTGAGGCTGACGTCGCCGGAAAATAACAGGATGTGTGGGTGGTCAGACGGATGGCCTGGCGGCAGCACAGCCAGCCACGAGAGGAGGGAGCAAGTAGTCCGACCGGCGCTGGCTTGGGCGGCTGGAGCAGCAAGATCAGAGATTGAAGAAGCACGGTGGCCGTTGGATGGACATCCAACAGTCACTGCTGTGTGTTGACTAAGTTGACAAAGCCTTGCGTACGCGTCAAAAAAAATTTAGGACAACGTCATCGTCAACCTAGTAGGCCCAGAAGTCAGCCTCCAAATTTGTGGAAAACAACATATAGCCCATTAGCTATTATTTTCAACAATTTACAGCCCATGTGCTAATTCTTAAGGATATTTGAAGCACATATTCTTTTTATTAGCATTACAGACCATATATTCTGGGCACCGCTAAAAAATTCAACGGAATTTTGCATATTTTAGTGGGGTCTGAACTCTTTTAATCACGAAATTTCGAGTCACGTTAAAAATAGTTTTCAAAAACTTATATCAAAATAAAATTCAAAAAACAATTCTTCGCAAAAAAAATGAATGAATTTAGAATCTTAACTAGCAAGATGCCCGTTCGTTGCATGGAACATGAAGATGCATTTGTATGAGTAGTTTATCTTGTGGGAGAAAAGATGATATTTTAATGTAATTGCCAGTTGGCTTTGGTTTTATAGGAGTAGAAAGTAGAGAAATCCTGAAAAAAAATGATATTTTAATGCAATTGCCGGTTGGCTTTGGTTTAAAAATTTACATCCCATTTCTTACAACTTATAACCCATTTTCTGGGGAAGCCCATTTCTTACAACTTATATCCCTCCTCGTCTTGAAAGATTTGCAGCCTAGCAGGGCTGAGAAAAGCAAGTAGGCCTCGATTTTGGTATTCTCCAAAAAAATGAACTGGGCTAGCCAATTTCATAAAGAAAAAATATATCAACTGGGCTCGTCATGTGCTTAATAAAAGCGTAAGCGTGGGCTAGACGGGCCACACCCCCGCACAGCGCGGAGTTGAGCTCCGTCTCTAAAACTAAAAAACAACCAGGCGAGCTGTTGGGTCCCTGATGTTAACCACTCGTTGCGTAATTTTCTCATTTATTGACTACATTGTCAATGGCATGGGACCTAGTTGTCAAACAATTTGGAGGAAGTAATTTTTTGGCTTGTAATAATGAGGCACCTGCTTGCAAAATGCAATGACCTTGGTGGGTCCCTACTGTCAGCCTCTCCACGTACAGTCCTCTCCTGATTCCTCTTGGTTGTTGACCATGTTGACAACGCCAGACGGCGGCGGGCACAGCGAGCGAACCAAGGTGGAGAACGACAGTGAGGCCTGGGACATGAACGAACAGCAGCCGTGGAAGGTGCGTTAGTGTAGTGGCAGGTGGAGGGGAGTACGAGGGCAACAACATGCAACTCAAGCATACAAATGGTACAAAAAGCCCAAGGATTAATTGTTCATCAAATTTTTAGACAAAACCCTGATGGAACATGACAGTAACATTTAACCCAACCATTCTTTTTTGCAGTCACAAACAAATGGATTGGTCCGATCCATAAAATCAACATCCCGTGCAAAAAATTTTATTTCAGGATGACTACAACTTGTTGTAAAAAGAAGCCGAGCATGTTTAGAAGCCCATTTGTCCACCTGAAACTTCTTTTTTTGCTGTTCAACATGTCCGTCCGTGAGAAATCTCTTGCAGTAAAAATTAAGCCTCATGGACAATAGTAACCTCGCGTTCAACAGGAAGAATGTGACAAAGTTTCTGTTTGCCTGGTTGGATGCATATCGTTCCATCGTTATTGTTCTCAAACGAATGTCATGAGAACTGACAAAATCCTTGTGCTTATTATGCCACCGATTGGTTATACGTTTTTCTCCATGTGGTTCTGCCTAATTAGACATGAATATTGAAAATAGTTAAGGTCTGAAAAATGAGTATGTCAAAAGAACAACAGTTGAATAGTTAATTCTAGTACAATATATACGGGCTTTCAATGTGCATGAAATCATTACCTCTATGTATAAATTCTCCAGAGATCGAAAGCATTGCAGCAAGCCAATAATTATGTCCAGATCAAAACTATACATTCTGATATATATGATCTTGACAGAATCCAGCAGCATTGATAGGCTATCAATGGACGAACTCTTCATTGAGCATATCACATAATATTAGTACCCAAAGTGTACTCCAAGATGATATAAAACTTACGTGCACAAATGAAAAATGCAGCATATGATTACAAATGTGTAGATGATAATATACGGTACCCAAAAAAGTGAGGAGCCAAACACCAACTTGTCGTGATCATTAAACGGGTCACGAATTACACCCAAGGTCTCCAGTTTGGGCGCAGAGACGACAATTATTTGCAAAGGTTTATAACAATAATGAAGGAGCAACCTTTGAAGTGAAGGGGCATCTTCGATGATGAGCTGATGTCCTACAAAACAAATTCCAATGCTTTTAAGGTGAGGCGACTTTATTTGGAGACAACTGACAGGGATTTCTATTCCCGAAACAATCAGGAAGCGCTCCAAGGCAGGGCAACTGGAGAGGATGATGTTGTGCAGTGAGGCCTCCGATATATAAACTACCACAAGCGGAAAAAAATTAGCAGTGGGAGTCGAAGCATTTGTACTAGATTGTCTGGTAGATGGCATCGGCGAAGGTGGCAGTGTGGAGAGAGGAAGAAAACCGCGAGATGGACAACGGTGGTGTGGGCACGAATACTTGGTGTGTTCATGGTATGAAACTTTTATGGTAATGGTACAACTCAAACTGCTGGAGTTTTCCGAATTCAGGGGATGTCAGCCAAGTGTCCACCTTGCCAGTATGGACAGCAGGTAGCGTGTCGGGATGCTGAGGCATTGAACGGGGCCCTGCTAGTGAGAAGAGACAATGGCTCTGAGGAGATCAAATTCAGGAAGGACAGATATCTGACGACAGTTGAGATTGAGGGGCGCGGTGTGCCATAGAGGGCGCCACCGAGTTGAGAGGACTTGTGTGCGGCAGCAATCCTTGGTGGGGAGAAGTGAGATGATCTCCTCAAGGATGACATCCGGGAGATCGCTGATGCGGTCCACCGAAGATTCTACCGGTTCCTCAGATCCGGGTGGGGGGCTCGCCGCTTCTCCCCGCGCTACCGGGTGCGGGCTCTACAACCGTCATCGCCGCTTCTCCCCGTGCTACCGGGTGCGGGCTCTACAACCGTCGTCGCCGCTGTCGGGAGCTTCATCTTCTTGGCGCTCGGGCCAACCGACTCCATTTTCCTTGTGGGCGTCGCGCCGAGCTCACGGGTTTCAGTAGAGTAGCCAGAGACGAGCCTAGTGGTAGTGCGAGTGGGGAATAAGGAGGGCTGGGGATTTCTGTAGGAGTGGAAGAAGAGGAGCAGGCGTTTTCTGTATGAGTGAGGAAGAAGGTGAGAGGGGGTTTTGTGGACGAGTGAGGAAGATAGGGGAGCGAGGGGAATTGGGGGGGGGGGACGGAAGCGGGAGAGCGAGTTGTTTGTATTTATAAGGCCCGCTGGACTAAGTACTCGCTTTTCCCAAGAACCGCTCTCTTCTTTTGCGTTGCTGCATTCAAGCTGGCGCATAGACTTGGCTGACTGGCCATGCATGCAGGATGCATGTGCCCGCCGGCCACTGCATGCGCCTGGTTTGTTACTAGGCCTATTTAATATGGTGGTTATGGAGTAAATTAAAGAGATTTATTTTCTCTGTGTGCATCCACCAAATTAGAGGATGCAGTACTGGATGCAGACACTCACATTAAACTAAGCTTCAGAAGATACGTATGCATACTAACATTTAGAAGAACAAAAGTTTAGCATGTCTATGCATCTCAATGATTCACCATACTATAACCAATACAAAGTTGTGAGAAGGTGTGGAAATAAAGAAAATCGGTTGCACTGCTTGTTTTCTCCTCCACACATGACACGATCATTCCGCACTGCATTCAGCAAGTCAATGTACGAATAAGCTAATTTCATCTTGCGGTGGTGATTGTACCTAGTTACTAATGTAGGAATACTTGGAGCACCATGAGGTTAGCTGATAGCAGGTAGATGCAGCCATATAAATTTTGTGCGGTGCTACCAAAATTGAGGTTTGTATCCCTTCCCGTTATGAGAATTCTTCTTGAAGTTGGTAGATGTGTGCTGGAAAGAAGGAGCCGGGGGCCTACACACATCACGGGTGGACGACCTAAAGAAAAATAATGAACGTGCGTGATGGAGGGGACGCTAAGGGTGGGTGATAGGGGGGCGGGAGTGTGCATGCACGATAGAAAGTTAGCGCTAGCTAGCTACAAATAGAAGAGGATCGTGAAGGTGTAGAAGACGAACAAAGATTATAGTTCATTATAAAAAGTGGATACGGATACTTGAAATAGATATCATAATGTAGAACATTGATTATAATTTGGGCTAATGTGTGGCTTTTGCAACTCAGGTCTAAATACTTGTCATAATGTAGGGGGAGGGGCACTATACTTTGTGTGATAAACACGTTAGTACATGAAATGTACTATTATTTGGAATCAAAATCAAGTGTATTCAAAAAATAGAATTCGAGTTCATGTAGTACACATAGTTCATATCTATCTCTATCGTAATCATGTGGTGTGTTATAAAGGTAATATACGAAGGATGGTTGAAGTTGGCAACAATCATGATTGTAGATTCTTATTGAAATAGAGAAACGAAATCAAATTTGGTTCGAATTGCAGCGGTAGTACAGACATTTGGAATGCACTAAAAGGTTGGTATGAGTAGGTCGTTACATGGATTATACAGCAAGCGAAAAAATTTAATTGGATATAACATGGATTCATACTCCCTCCTTCCATCTATATAGGGCGTAATGAGATTATTAAGACCGCCTTTGACTATTGACAAGATAAATAGTACATGGCATGCACAATGTGGAAATTATATCATTGAAAGAACATTTCACAGACGAATTTAACGGTGTGCTTTGTGTAAGTTGAATGTCATATATTATTGCTCTAATATTTGGTCAAAGTTAGCATCCAAAAATGCATTAGGCCCTATATAGATGGAAGGAGGGAGTAGCTTTGAATAGCATTTGCATAGTAAAACGGGGCAAGGCTCTCTCTTTGTGTGGTGTGAATAGTTTTATTTTTTTCGTTTTCTTTTTGGTTGAGGGAAGAGCGAATTGATTCGGTATGTACAAGTACAATATTACTACACGTTAGGCTTCTCCCTAAAATTCAACACGCGGCTTGTTATATCCTGAAAATTTAGATATCATGCTCCCAAAACTGGCGCCTTCGCAACCAGTGCCTTGCTATCTCGAAATTACAACGCGCGCGAAAACTCCCTCCAGCTGCCAAATCCTGACACGCGAAATCCCCCTTCTAACCCTGAGCCGAAAGGGCCGCTAGTTCAAATCGGTAGGGGGTACTTTTGTAACACACCCTACATTTTGGACAAGCGCGTCCCTAAGTTATGCTTCACCCCCTCCCTGCGGCCCCTTTTCGCCATTCGAAATACCAGGCCGCCATAACCTCTCCGCTCTAGCCACAAAACCACACCCTCCTCCGTCCGCCACCTCACCGCTGCCCAGCCTGAGCCTCTTCCCCGATGACATCGTCTACCGCAACAGCTCGACATCCCTCATCCACCTCCCCGGATAGGATCCGTCATCCATCTCATCGTCCCGCCAGTTCAGCTGCCCCGTCCTGCACCTCCAAGGAGCTGCTCCGATGATCGCCTCATCTATCGCGGCTGCACCATCCCCACAGCGCCGCCTTAACCTTCTCCACCGGAACAACATCATCCTCACCGACTGCTCGGACGAAGCCGAGGCCTACTCGGCAGCACCAAAGAGGTTGTACATTCATCGCATCGCACCTTCTCCTTAACTCGACCTCCCGGCGCCGACAGTGCACCATCCCGCACCCCCATGGAGCGGCTACCTTGAAGCCGGCGCCGCGGGCGACATCTCCACGGCGGCTCTCCCCTAGTGTGAGGCCCCTTCGGCGGCGGCGTCCATACCAGCCGGATAATCTGCTGCTGCTCTGGCTCTCGCTCGCTCGCTTGCGCTGCTGATGCTGCTCTGGCTCTCGCTGAAAGCACAAGTGCTCCCTAAGTGGTTTTGGTAATTAATGTCAACATATCTCTTGTTGGACTAACACTTTTATCTAGTATGTTTCAGATAAGTTCAACATGGGAGTGGCATGGACTAAAGGATGTGGGAACTCCTTGAAGATGCTAAGGACAAAGGATTGGCTCAAGCTTCAAGTTCAAGACTCTTCATTTTACATTTTAGTGATCCAAGATCACATTGAGTCTATAGGAAAAGCCAATACTATCAAGAAGGGTTGAGGTGTTGCTTAATGAGTTTCTTGCTCCATAGTGCTTAGTGACATGCTCCAAAACCCTCAACTACTTTCCCACTTCCACACTTATGTCCTAAACCTAAAGTCAAACTCGGCCCCACCGATTCTTTCTATCCGGCGCCACCGAGTTTAGATGTCTTAGCCACTGCCACAAACCCTAGGCAAATTGGTCTCACCGATAGTGATCTTGGTCTCACCGAGATGGGATTTTAATCTCTCTGTGTATGTCCATTATAAAAATCGGTCTCACCGAGTTTGAGCAATCGGTACTACCGAGATTACAATGCAAACTCTCTGGTTAACTTATTACCAAAATCGGTCCCACCGAGTTTGAGTAATCGGTCCCATCGAGTTTGCATGACCAACTCTCTGGTTAGCTAATTACCAAAATCTGTCTCACCGACTTTGTGTAATCGGTCTCACCGAGATTACGTTATGCCCTAACCCTAACCCTATCGGTCCTACCAAGTTGCATATCGGTCCCACCGAAAATCCTAACGGTCACTATGTTTACTAAATCGGTCCGACCGAGTTTGTTGATTCGGTCCCACCGAGTTTGGTAAATTGTGTGTAACGGTTAGATTTTGTGTGGAGGCTATATATACCCCTCCACCTCCTCTTGATTCGTGGAGAGAGCCATCAGAACAAGCCTACACTTCCAGCATCCTATTTCTGAGAGAGAACTACCTACTCATGTGTTGAGGCCAAGATATTCCATTCCTACCATATGAATCTTGATCTCTAGCCTTCCCCAAGTTGATTTCCACTCAAATCTTCTTTCCACCAAATCCAAATCCTGTGAGAGAGAGTTGAGTGTTGGGGAGACTATAATTTGAAGCACAAGAGCAAGGAGTTCATCATCAACGCACCATTTGTTACTTCTTGGAGAGTGGTGTCTCCTAGATTGGGTAGGTGTCACTTGGGAGCCTCCGACAAGATTGTGGAGTTGAACCAAGGAGTTTGTAAGGGCAAGGAGATCGCCTACTTCGTGAAGATCTACCGCTAGTGAGGCAAGTCCTTCGTGGGCGACGACCATTGTGGGATAGACAAGGTTGCTTCTTCGTGGACCCTTCGTGGGTGGAGCCCTCCGTGGACTCGCGCAATCATTACCCTTTGTGGGTTGAAGTCTCCATCAACGTGGATGTAGGATAGCACCACCTATCGGAACCACGACAAAAACATCCGTGTCTCCAATTGCGTTTGAATCCTCCAAAACCCTTCCCTTTACATTCTTGCAAGTTGCATGCTTTACTTTCCGCTGCTCATATACTCTTTGCATGCTTGCTTGCTATATGTTGTGAATGTTAAACTTGTGCCTAAACTCCACTTAAACTTAAAATGGTCGTCGAGATAATCATAAAATGGTCTTTACCGGTGTGCGTAGAGGTGATCTATACATTGTTGATTTCACTAAAAAGGCTCAACCTAAAACTTGCTTCATTGCTAAATCCTCAAAAGGTTGGTTATGGCATAGACGACTAGGTCACGTTGGTATGAGAAACCTTGACAAGCTTATTAAAGGGAATCATATCCTTGGTGTCAACGATGTCATATTTGATAAGGATAGACTTTGCGGTGCTTGTCAAGCAGGTAAACAGGTTGGAGGAAGGCATCCCGTGAAGAACATCATGACCACAAGGAGACCACTCGAGCTACTTCACATGGATCTTTTTGGTCCCAACTCTTACAAGAGTCTCGGTGGAAATTCTTTTGGTCTAGTTATAGTTGATGATTTTTCAAGATTTACATGGGTGTTCTTTCTCGATGATAAATTGCAGGTCCAAAAGATCTTCAAAAACTTCGCTAGGAAGGCCCAAAATCAATTTGATGTGAAGATCAAGAAGGTTCGCAGCGACAACGGAACAGAGTTCAAGAACGCAAATGTGGACACCTTTCTTGACGAAGAAGGGATTTCACACGAGTTCTCGACTACGTACACACCTCAAAAAAATGGAGTTGTTGAGAGGAAGAACCGGACGCTCATCGAAATGGCGAGAACGATGCTTGATGAGTACGAGACACCGAAGCACTTTTGGGCAGAAGCGGTTGAAACAGCTTGTCATGCAACAAATCACTTGTATCTTCACAAGCTACTCAGCAAGACGGCATACGAGCTCCTCACCGGTAACAAACCCCAAGTTGGATACTTTCGAGTATTCGGCTCAAAGTGCTACATTCTTGATAAGCATCGTCGTTCTAAATTTGCTCCTAAGTCTCATGAAGGTTTCCTACTAGGTTAGGGCTCAATCTCTCACACTTACCGTGTCTACAACAATTTCACCCGAAAGGTTGAAGAGACGGTAGATGTGAATTTTGATGAATCTAACGGCTCGCAAATAGAGCAATTGCCAATTGATGTAGGAGACAAAGATCCTTCGGAAGCAATCCAAGACTTGTCTATTGGCAAGGTTCGTCCAACGGGGGTGAAGGAGAGTACCGCGTCCATCCAAGTGGAAGCTTCTACTTCACGACAAGGTGAACCAAGAGTTGATACAGAAGCATGCACAAGCTCTAATACTCGTTTAGCTAACTTTTGTGAAAACTATTCTTTCATCTCTAGCATTGAACCTATGAAGGTCGAAGAAGCATTGGAAGATCCGGATTGGATAAATGCTATGCATGAAGAGCTACACAACTTTGAGAGGAACCAAGTTTGGACATTGGTTGAGAAGCCCGACAACAACCACAACATCATCGGTACCAAATGGGTGTTTCGCAACAAGCAAGATGAAGATGGACAAGTAGTTCGCAACAAAGCATGTCTCGTTGCCCAAGGCTACACACAGGTCGAAGGTATGGACTATGGTGAGACTTATGCTCCCGTTGCTAGACTTGAGTCCATTCGCATCTTACCTGCCTATGCTAATCACCATGATATCACCTTGTACCAAATAGACATTAAAAGTGCTTTTCTAAATGGTGAAATACAGGAGGAAGTTTATGTTAAGCAACCTCCCGGCTTTGTCAATCCTAAGAAACCCAATCATGTTTACAAACTTCACAAAGCCCTTTATGGTCTTAAACAAGCTCCTAGAGCGTGGTATAAATGCTTGACCAAGTTCCTTACTGAAAAAGGCTTTGAAATTGGGAAAATTGATTCTACTCTTTTTACTAAAAGGGTTAATGGAGAACTATTTGTGTGCCAAATCTATGTTGATGATATTATGTTTGGTTCAACTAACCCTCATTTTAGTGAAAAGTTTGGGAAGCTAATGTCGGAGAAGTTTGAGATGTCTATGACGAGTGAACTCAAGTTCTTTCTTGGTTTGCAAATCAAGCAAACTAAGGAAGGTACTTTTGTCTCTCAAAGAAAGTACACCAAGGACTTATTCAATAAGTTCAATATGCAAGAATGCAAAGGTATGAGTACACCCATGCCTACTAGTGGACATCTTGACTTGACCAAAGATGGTGAACCGGTTGATCAAAAGGTTTATCGCTCTATGATTGGTTCATTGTTATATCTATGTACTTCACGTCCCGATATCATGCTAAGTGTGTGCATGTGTGCACGATATCAATCTGCTCCTAAAGAATGTCATCTTAAGGCCGTGAAAAGGATAGTGAGATACTTAATCCATACACCAAATTTTGGCATTTGGTATCCTAAGAGGGCCTCTTTCGATCTTGTTGGCTACTCCGACTCAGACAATGCCGGAGACAAGGTTGATAGAAAGTCCACTTCGGGTACTTGTCAATTTCTTGGTAGATCTCTTGTGTCTTGGTCTTCCAAGAAAAAAACTCAGTATCCTTATCTACCGCCGAAGCGGAATACATTGCCGCTGGTTCATGTTGTGCTCAATTACTTTGGATGACCCAAACTCTTAAAGATTATGGGATATATGTGAAACATGTTCCATTGCTTTGTGACAATGAAAGTGCTATCAAAATTGGTCATAATCCCGTACAACATTCCCGAACTAAGCATATTGAAGTTCGTCATCATTTCATTCGAGATCATGTTGCTAAGGGTGACATTAATCTTAAGCATGTTCGCACTGAAAAGCAATTAGCGGATATATTCACTAAACCTCTTGATGAGAAAGTGTTTTGCAGGTTAAGAGAAGAATTTAACATTATTGATGCTTCAAACTTGGAGTAGAAACTCCATTAGATACATGCAAGACATGAGCTTATGATTAATCCTTGATATTTCTCTTAAGATGAGAATCTTGTGTCTTGGATATATTTGTATCTTGCATGTTATCTAACCCATGTAGGTACTTGGATGAATATAATTCCATGAGGTTGTAACCTACTCATATCTTGAGCAATCTCTACGTCACCAAGTCTCTACACAAAGGTGGTTGAAGACAAGGAAGCACGAAACCATTCAAACATATCCTTTGACAAATTCTATGTTGAGCCTCATGATTGTCATTTTTGGATACACAAGTGCTCTTCCTTGCAAGAACTAACCCATGTAGGTAGATGGACTCAAATTCCAAGTGGAGCTCCAAATTCTTGATGAGCTACATCAACCTTGAGCAACCCACACAAGTTCAACTACATGGACAACACCACCAACCAAGGTATGTTATTCCATCTTAGAGAAGCTTTACTCCAAGTCATGAGCTAAAGCAACTCAACAAGATATGAATACATCAAGATGCTTAAACGAAAAATGGCAACCCCATTTTGAGCTTAAACGATGAGTATGACCTATGATCAAGTGATCTCACTTGACTCCTAAGTCAATATACTCTGAGTTTTTGCATTTGTCTCATGCATATTTGTTTCCCCTTTCAGAAAAAACTTCATCTAGATTTCTTTCTATATGCTCTGCATTTTCTGCATCCAATTCATTGCATATCCTTCAGTAAATTCCTTGAAAATCATGGTGAGATCTTCCTAGTCTAGTGAGCTGAGGTGACAAGTGTTTTCTCTGCGATGAACTCGGTTTCACCGATTTGTTGTTTTCGGTCCAACCGAATCCTTTCGGTACAACCGAAGCATACCACTCGGTGCCACCGATTTCACAACAAGAAAAACAGTTTGCCACTTATTTTGTGTTTCTTCTGATCCAGCTCCACTCAATGAATCTTGTCCTCTACAAGCATCACATTTTTATAAATGCTTTGTGTTGTGACTCAAGGATCTAACCCTTCTTGGAAATTGATGTCAGAGGGGGAGAGAGAGATCACATCAAAGCTTATCACTTAGAGAGATCACATCAGAGAGAGAGAGAGAGAGAGTATCACCTCCTCAGGGGGAGAAAGAGATCTCCATGGGGAGAGAATACTCAAGTAGAAAGTATTTCTCAAGGATCCGAGATGCTTGGTGATCCAGAGGAGAGATGTCACATGTCTTCTTGAGGGTAAAGACATGTTCATATGTGCTTATTTGCATTAGTTTGCATTAGCTCTGTTCATTTATATCTTTCAGCTCTGATTTTCTGTTCCCTATCTTCTCCCAGTATCACATGCTAGATTCAGGGGTAGCAAGACATCTAAGGGAAAGAAATCATTTAAAGTCATTTCATATCTTTATTCTTGGGGACATGTCTAATCCAATGTGCTACTTAGTACTCACTCTTTACATGTCATCCCAGTCTTGGTATTCTTGTGGTTTCTTCTGTTTGCTCTGGTTAGTAGGTGTACCTGTGTTACCTAACCTTGTTTACGCAGGTTCATTCCATCCTAAGCCAACTCAAGACTACAAGGTAAGTATATGCATCAAAATCATGTGTATGAGGAATTCTTGCTGATGTACATACTGTTTGCAAGAAGGACTCATGGGCATGAAGGTATCGTCTTTAATATTCTTTGCTCTGATGCATATGGCCAAGATACATGTAACACATTGCCTATTATATCATGGTTATGCTCTCACATGCTTCTATATTCCATATTCACATGATTGCATACATGTAGGGGGAGCCTATGCTTGTTACATGTCTTTCCAAAGCTTTACTTGCTATTCTTTATATCTTTATCTAAAGTTTTGATGTATGTTGTCATCAATTACCAAAAAGGGGGAGATTGAAAGCACAAGTGCTCCCTAGGTGGTTTTGGTAATTAATGTCAACATATCTCTTGTTGGACTAACACTTTTATCTAGTATGTTTCAGATAAGTTCAACATTGGAGTGGCATGGACTAAAGGATGTGGGAACTCCTTCAAGATGCTAAGGACAAAGGATTGGCTCAAGCTTCAAGCTCAAGACTCTTCATTTTACATTTTAGTCATCCAAGATCACATTGAGTCTATAGGAAAATCCAATATGTCAAGAAGGGATGATGTGTTGCTTAATGAGTTTCTTGCTCCACAGTGCTTAGTAACATGCTCCAAAACCCTCAACTACTTTCCCACTTCCACACATATGTCCTAAACACAAAGTCAAACTCGGCCCCACCGATTCTTTCTATTCGGTGCCACCGAGTTCAGATGTCTTAGCCACTGCCACAAACCCTAGGCAAATCGGTCTCACCGATAGGGATCTCGGTCTCACCGAGATGGGATTGTAATCTCTCTGTGTATGTCCATTATCAAAATCGGTCTCACCGAGTTTGCGCAATCGGTACTACCGAGATTACAATGCAAACTCTCTGGTTAACTTATTACCAAATATCGGTCCCACTGAGTTTGAGTAATCGGTCCCACCGAGTTTGCCTGACCAACTCTCTGGTTAGCTAATTACCAAAATCGGTCTCACCGAGATTACGTTATGCCCTAACCCTAACCATATCGGTCCTACCGAGTTGCATGTCGGTCCCACCGAAAATCCTAACGGTCACTAGGTTTACTAAATCGGTCCGACCGAGTTTGTTTATTCGATCCCACCGAGTTTGGTAAATTGTGTGTAACGGTTAGATTCTGTGTGGAGGCTATAAATACCCCTCCACCTCGTCTTCATTCGTGGAGAGAGCCATTAGAACAAGCCTACACTTCCATCATCATATTTCTGAGAGAGAACTACCTACTCATGTGTTGAGGCCAAGATATTCCATTCCTACCATATGAATCTTGATCTCTAGCCTTCCCAAGTTGATTTCCACTCAAATCTTCTTTCGACCAAATCCAAATCCTGTGAGAGAGAGTTGAGTGTTAGGGAGACTATCATTTGAAGCACAAGAGCAAGGAGTTCATCATCAACGCACCATTTGTTACTTCTTGGAGAGTGGTGTCTCCTAGATTGGCTAGGTGTCACTTGGGAGCCTCCGACAAGATTGTGGAGTTGAACCAAGGAGTTTGTAAGGGAAAGGAGATCGCCTACTTCGTGAAGATCTACCGCTAGTGAGGCAAGTCCTTCGTGGGCGACAACCGTGGTGGGATAGACAAGGTTGCTTCTTCATGGAGACTTCGTGGGTGGAGCCCTCCGTGGACTCGCGCAACCGTTACCCTTCATGGGTTGAAGTCTCCATCAACGTGGATGTATGATAGCACCACCTATCAGAACCACGACAAAAACATCCATGTCTCCAATTGCGTTTGAATCCTCCGAAACCCTTCCCTTTACATTCTTGCAAGTTGCATGCTTTACTTTCCGCTGCTCATATACTCTTTGCATGCTTGCTTGCTATATGTTTTTAATGTTAAACTTGTGCCTAAACTCCACTTAAACTTAAAGAAGTTAAAAACTGCAACTTTGGTACTTAGTGTCTAATCACCCCCCCTCTAGACACCTCTTCTCAAGGTCCTACACTCGCTCGATCGCTCGCTCGCCTAGCTACTGCTACTGCTCTCCCCCTCGCTCGTGCTGCTGCTCTGCTCCAATTTAGCCACACTTGTGTCGACTGAATCGACTTTTGGGTGAGTCGATTTTTAGGGGTTGGGGGGCACACCGGAGTTAACAAAGAACCACCCGCAGCAGGGATGGGGGCTCGTCGGAGAGGTACCCCACTATCTGTCTTAGGGTTCAGCGCGGGGGCGGGGGGGGGGCTAGAGGGCTGGCCGGGGCGGCGGTGTTGAGTTGTTTCGGGGCAGCGAGGCGGCGCTGGGGCCGGCGGTTCAGCCGGTGGTGGCTGGCGGCTTAGGGGGTGCAGGTTGAAGATGAACTGCAGGCCCTCCTAAACTACATGTCAAGTGCCTCTCTGCTACCATTGCATTCAGTTTCGACAGTAGCATTCAGATTCCACAGTAAATTTCAGTTTCGACAGTTAAGTTCAGAGTTAACAGTTTTTACCTCATCTGTTGTAGTCAGGTGGTTTTTGGTGATGTAAATTTTACATCTAATTTACATCATCTATTGGAGATGCTATTAGAATCCCACTTGAGATTGATGATGTTTATCTTGTGCTGCTTCAGCCTTGACGTGTTACGGCTCACCGGAGCTGCTCCAATGACAGAACGATCCATCACAATAGAGCAATGCCCTGGACGCTGTCTATAGATTCCTCAGATCTTCCTCCACACCTTCGACAGCCACCTCTGCCTCAACTGCTTCAGCGACCGACCCAATGATGATGAGGTCTACACGGCTACGGCAAAGAGGTTGTACACTTGTTGCATCACTTATTACTATACATTCACATCGATACATTAGGGCTATTTTGGTTCAACGAAAAAACATAGCAATAGGGAATTTTCTAATGGCACTCTACTATTCAATTATTCATGCATTTTGTTGAAAGGGATGAAGCAAAACATCCACCTGGACCTACTTTTCAAAATCCTATGCATGAAAACAAGACCAAGTGCATTAGTGGCAGAATAACATTCTAACTGTACACGCTTTCATATGGTTTCACTTTATTTTGGCCATGTTTCTTTGCATTCCTCTGCTCTTCCAATTCATGGAAGCCAAATGAGACCTTACAGAATTACTTCAGTTACAGGTAGGTGTCGAAGGGAACTTTGTGTGGTTTGTCCTGCTCTTGCCGCGACGTCGTCCACCTCACCTGAGCTGCTCCATCGACAGAAGCATCCACCAAACCAGACATCATGACTCCTGACCGTCTTTCGCCGCCTCAGATCTCCTTCCCTGCCGTCGGCACCCACCGCAACGGCATCACCATCATCGACTCAGCAGATGAACCCGAGGAGTACACGGGTCCACAAGAGAGGTCGCACTCTTTTGTTTCTGCTTATGTTATGCACTGCTTAAAATTACCTGCTACTTTATCGTCCTGTTCACCTCTTGGACTCCCAAGTCAGGTCCAAACTAATGTTCAAACTTGAGTTCTAAATTAGTTGTGGGTCACATATCGAGGCAGCAATGAATAGTATGTATGTCTAATATCTGGTTCACCTAGGGTATGCCTATGTTGTTCATCTTGGGTGGGAAACAAATAGTAAAGCAATCATCATCTGTCTTTTTATTAAATTAAAGCAATCATCAGCCTGCTATCATTATTTTTGGATCCACCCACTGGTTGTTACCATCACTCTAAATTTCTGCATGCTCTCCTTACATAATCTCACCATATTTTTTTCGTATGCATGTCAGATATTGTACACAGTCATGCTGAACATGTAGAGAAAAAGAGAAGAGTTTTGCGCGGCAATACAATGTCATGCAGACATCGCTCCATGGTGGGTTCAATGGCAAACCCTCCCCACCCCTCTCTAGATTGTAATCCTGAGGAAGATATCTGTTTTGAGGCGGATTTAGACGCTGCTGACCACTCCTATTTACCCCCCAAGGTGTTTGCTCTACCTTGGCATGATGATGTTAATCATCTCATGCATACGTTTCCTTGAAGTGCCTACTTTTGATATCATATATGTCATCTGCTTAGTTTAGACATGTTCTGTAATGCCAGCTGTTTAGTTTTTATATCATATATGGGAATTATGCAGTCTCATGTCTTTTAGCCATCCATAATATATGTGAAATGTGCAATGCCATCCTGTTTAACCAGGCATCATATATTTGAATGATATCTTTCCCATCCTTTTCTTCATTACATTTCCATTTGTCGACAATGTTTGTACATTAAACTACTCTTCCTCTGAATCAGCCATTTGGGTGGGAGATGGAAAAATCTGGAGTGAAAACAAGGCCTTTAGAGCAGACAGTGCTAGCTGTCGAAGCAGATCTCTTGTTGGGTCCCGATAGCTCCTCAGAGATGGATTCAGAGACAGATGACCAGTCCCATTCCCCCACCAAGGTGTATGATCTAACTTGGCATGGTTATACTGCTCATATCATGCTTATGGTGTCTTGCATTGCATAGTTTAGACATCATATACACAATATTCAAGACCATGTTCTTAGTTCAGACATCATATCGAATGCCCTCTGTTTAGCATATAAATCACACATGTGCATTAAATGATGCGATCCTGATTACTTAGATAACATGTAGGGGAATTATGTCATGCGATCCTGTTTAGTTATTCATCGTATCTTTGAATTGTGTTATGCTATGCTATCCAGTTTAGATAGACATCATATATGTGAAATTATGTCATGCTATCCATTTTAGTTAAACAATATACATGTCAACTATTTCATGGCCTCTTTTTTCCACACTATCTATTGCATCTGTCTCTCATATAATGTCTGTACAATCAACTATGTTTCCTGTTTATCAGCCATTTGAATTGGAGCGGGTGATGCCAGTATCTAGCGGACTAAAAACACGGTCTTCAAATAAACTTGTGCTACCTCTTGGTGGAGATAGCACCCCGGTTGTACATGCACAAGAACCAGCCCTACCACACATAACCCAAACTCTCGCAGATTGTACCCCTACTATGATGGACAGAGAACTAGCTTCACCCAATCTAACCCCAACCCCAGCCGACAGTAACCCAATTCCTGTTGACACAACACCATCTCCACCACAGAGCTCCCAAACAAGAGCAGTCGGTAAGGCAGCTCCAGTGCCCAAAGGGCCAGTACTATCACGGCGAACCCCAACTCCACCAGTTAGTACGCCTATTCCTGTGGAGGAAGCACAACTAGCTAGTCATAGTTTAGCATCTATCGCATTTGATGTTGTTAAATCGTATGTGCGTATCTTACCATCTTGGAAATATTATACTGAAGATGAAGGAAAATTCCACTTGCAGGTGTTTGTCCAGGAGTTATGTGTAAGTAATGTTATTCATGGCAATTACTTTGCTTCATCCCAGACATCCTACCTCCATGATGGTTATAATACAGCAAATTTTCCCATTTTTCTCTATAGAGAAGGACCGATTTGGAAACTTAGGATGAGGTAACCTGTGCTATTACCTATGCTATCTTCAAGAATGCTTGGTGGCAGTATCGGAATTACCTAAAGAAAACGTACTTCACCGGCAAAGAAACTCATCAAATTCCCTTACGTTCTCCTGAGACACATTTACAGGATGATGACTGGGAACGCCTTGTTCTGTACTGGTCCCGAACCAAGAATGTGGTAAGGTCTATGAGCTCATCTTCTATTTTTATGTATTATATTCTTGCGTCTTACTGTACTCTGTTCATGTAGAGCAAGTGCATAAACCTGAAGAACAACTGTTCTAATTTAAGATTCCATTGCTATCATAGTTCAAAAAAGCGCTAGGCGTTAATTGTGCGTTTTGCCACCGCCTTGCGCTTTACTGACCAAAGCGCATGCTTATGCGTAGTTATGCACAGATTAAGCATAGTTATGTGCAATGCGTTTGGCCAACGCCTAGAGCCTAGGTGTGCTTAAGCGCTCGCTTAGGCGCGCCTTTTTTAACTATGATTGATTTGCTCTTGTATCACTGTATTTACTCATACAAACTTATTTTTAAATTGAAGGATCCAATCGAAACTCCAATGGCACAACAGGTATGTTCATGCATGTTTATTTAATAGTTTTGCTCTTATCAATAGCTCTGTTGATTTCAGTTTCAATTGTGTATACAGTTGAGTTTGATGTCATGCACATTACTAGCATCACAACAGAGCCAATAGTGTTGTTGTACATGCAGAACCGTGGTACCCATCTGAAATCTTGTTATGTCGTCTAGTTTCCCATGCTTTGTATTCTTTCACTGTTGCTTTGTCTTGAACTGGTATCATTTGAACCGTGTCTTTATTTTGATTTGGCAAGACAATGCAGTGATCATAGGACATAGATATATGTTTGTTTGATGCTTTTATTATGTACTAGTACTTGGCAATATAATTCTTGGTAGTTTAATCATGTCCACCTTACTAATGAACTGGTTCACCGAAATGAGTTTCATATACTAGTACATGCTAAACTTGTTATGTGTCTGCTTGTTTCTTCTTTTAGAATGCTGACAGAATATTGGGGAAGAGTACCTTATTAAGCAATTGTAAAGGAAGTAATGCAGATAAGGTTCAGGATAGTGACACATCCTTGTTGGTCTGCAACAAAGCTGATAAAACATCTAAGGAAGACTATCTTGAAGACGGCGAGACAACCCCAAAGTCCTGTCTTGGATTAGTGTTCAAGTTACTGGCCACTACCGCTTGCACATGCTATTCAAACTCACTGTCTGAATCACTTCGGTTTCTGGAGTCTCAACTACAAGCTGAAAGACATTGATCAGCTGTGCTGCGACAAGAAATGGAAGGACTGCGGAAGTCCCTGGAGCATTCAGATGCATACTTTCTAGTGCAACAGTAAGCGTTGGAGGATTTTAGCGCCAAACAGGACAAAGCTAATAAGCTTGCTAAGCTTATTGCCAGCATGGTGGATACCCAGGATAACGTTTCTTGAGCTCTTCTGAAGTTGTTTCAGTTATGCTCTTGTTTTGCTGCCGTGTTTATTTGCACTAGTGGCCAAGTTTGACGGCCAGTGTATGTAATATGCTGCTTTGTTCCCTATATTTGCACTAGTGGCGAACTTTGATGCCCAGTGGATGTAATATGTGGAATAGCGGTAATAGGCCAGCATTAATTGCTTACTTATTTATTTCCTTATTGTCTTGTTTAGTTGTTTGCTTGTAGTCACTGCAGTTCTTTTTCTGTGTTTTTCTAGTGGCCACAATAGCCTATTTTTGGTAACTAGGCCAAAATAATCATGGAAACACACAGATTGTTGTAACTATGGGCCTCCTGCAGGCCGTATGATCCATGGGCCTTCTTCCAGCCGTAGGATCCATTGGCCTTCTATACAAGCCGTAGGATCCATTGGCCTTCCATACGGGCCTTAGGATTCATGGGCCTTCTATGAGCCGTAGGGTCCATGGGCCTTCTACGGGCCATACGATCCATGGGCCTTCTATGGGTCGTATGATCCATGGGCCTCATACGGGTCGAAGGATCCATGGGCCTTCTACGGGGCGTATCATCATTTCTCCAATCATGGGACGTACTATTCGTGGACAATAACAGGCCGTTAATAGGTCGCATTTGATAACTCTATGAAAACAGCCCAATGGTTTTTTTTGACATGGAAACGACCCAACCTATTAACGGTCCACAAACGGACCGACTGTAACGACGGGCTGAATTTGGCACCCAAACAGAAAATGATAGTAACGGGCCGTATGTAACCGAATGCTGCAAATGAGCCCAAGAATCAATGGGCCCTGAGAAGGCTGAAAGATAACTTGGGATGGAAACGGCCCAATGGAATAACGGGCCGTTAATGGGCACAAACTGATACACTGTTCATTACGGGCCAGTTTCACCACGTGCCGTTAATGGGCCAAGAGTTACAAAGGGCCTCATATGGGCCAAAAGAAATCATGGGCCACACATGGGCCAGAAGTTAAAATGGGCTGGAATCATATTAGACGGCCCAGATGACGCTACTGGGCCTAACTCGGAGAGGTCGTAACGGGCCCTGGGTTAGTGGGCTATAAATGGGCTATATGCAAACAGGCCGTTAACAGGCTTTCCATGGGCCGGCCCGCCACCATTTGACCAAGTCAAATGGGCCGGCCTTTTCATAGGAATGGGCCTCTGTTGGGCCGTGCCACGTGTTGCCCTATCATAGGCGCCTTCGATCCAATGAGTGGATGGCATCTGTCCAAACAGTGAGCCAACACGTGTTTCCTCCAGCCAATGATGATTTTACACGTGGAAAATCCCCATTGGTCGGGGCTGTTAACGGGTTATCGGATCCAAAACCAGACTCGATAGCTTAACAACGTTCCATTATGGTGGATGCCACATGTCGGTCACCCTTGACGAAAGCACTTCTGTGACGCATGATTTATCGTCATGGAAGTGGACCCTTCCATGATGATAATTTTGGTAATGTCATGGAACACTTCTACGACAGTACAAGCATGACTATCTTGATTCTATCATAAAATCATCATCGATGTAATGCATGACAAAAAAGTAACCTACTGTGACAAACACGTATCATCACAGAAGTGTATTTTTTTGTAGTGTATAATGTTTGATTCTTTGACCGTTCACCACCTTCGGATTTGTGCCTTTGGAGTTGTTGATTTTTATGGCACTAGAACAATATACCTCCTCGATAACGTAAGCACCTTCCCATTTAGAGAGAAGTTTTGCTGCAAAAATATTAAACGAGAGTTGTATAGCAAAACATAATCACCTACATTAAACTCACGCTTTTGTATCCTTTTGTCATGCCATCTTTTAACTTTTTCTTTAAACAGTTTGGCATTCTCATAAGCTTGGGTTCTCCATTCATTAAGTGAGCTAATGTCAAATAGCCTCTTCTCACCGGCAAGTTTGAAATCGTAATTGAGCTCTTTAATAGCCCAATATGCCTTGTGTTATAGTTCGAGAGGTAAGTGACATGCTTTTCCATAAACCATTTTATATGGAGACATACCCATAGGATTTTTGTATGCAGTTCTATAGGCCCATAAAGCATCATCAAGTTTCTTGGACCAATTCTTTCTAGATCTATTAATAGTATTTTTGCAAAATTAATTTAAGCTCTCTATTACTCAGTTCTACTTGACCACTAGATTGTGGATGGTATGGAGATGCAATTTTATGATTAACATCATACTTAGCAAGCATTTTATGAAAAGCACCATGAATAAAATGAGAACCACCATCAGTCATTAAGTATCATGGGACTCCAAACCTTGGAATAATAACTTATTTAAGCATCTTAATAGAAATGTTATGATCAGCACTACTAGTTGGAATAACTTCTACCCACTTAGTAACGTAATCAACATCAACTAAAATATGTGTATACCAATTAGAGGATGTTGGGGAATGTAGAAATAATTTAAAATTTTATGCGCATCACCCAGAGCCATCTAGGAGATTCTAGCAACAAGAGAGAGAGGGGCTGAGCATCTTCATACCTTTTAAGATCGCTAAGCAAAAGCGTCACTAGAACGCGAGTGTTGGAGTCGTACTCGCAGCGATTCAAATCGCGGAAGATCCGATCTAACGCCGAACGGACGGAGCCTCCATGTTCAACACACATACATACCGGGGACGTCTCCTCCTTCTTGATCCAGCAAGGGGAGAGGAGAAGTTGAGGGAGATCTCCAGCAGCACGACGGCATGGTGGAGGAGCTTGCATTTCTCCGGCATGGCTTGGCCAAGCACTACTATGGAGGAGGAGGTGGGCTGCGCTAGGGGAAGGGTGTGGCAGCCCTCCCACGTCCCCTCTATTTATAGGGGCAAGGGAGAGGGGGGTGGCCCCGTCCAGATGGATCTAGAGGGGGGGCAGCGGCCAAGGGGGAGGCTTGCCCCCCAAGCCAAGGGGGTGCCCCCTTTAGGGTTTCCCCCTCCCCCCCAACCCTAGGCGCATGGGCCCTAGGGGGTGCCGCCCAGCCCACTTAGGGGCTGGTTCCCCTCCATATTCAGCCCATAGGGCCCTCTGGGGCAGGTGGACCCTCTCGGTGGACCCCAGAACCCTTCCAGTGATCCCGGTACAATACCGATATACCCCCAAACATTTCCGGCGACCGAATAAGGACTTTCCATATATAAATATTTGTCTCCGAACCATTCCGGAACTCCTCGTGACATTCGAGATCTCATTTGGGACTCCGAACAACATTTGGTAACCGCATACTAATTACCATAACAACTCTAGCGTCACCGAACCTTAAGTGTGTAGACCCTACGCGTTCGGGAATCATGCAGACACGACCGAGACAACTCTCCGGCCGATAACCAACAACGGGATCTGGATACCCATGTTGGCTCCCACATGTTCCACGATGATCTCATTGGATGAACCACGATGTCGAGGATTCAATCAATCCCGTATGCAATTCCCTTTGTCAATCGGTAGGTTACTTGCCCGAGATTCGATCGTTGGTATCCCAACACCTCGTTCAATCTCGTTACCAGTAAGTCACTTTACTCGTTCCACAATGCATGATCCCGTCACTAACTGCTTAGTCACATTGAGATCATTATGATGATCCATTACTGATGGGCCCCAGAGATACCTCTCTATACAGAGTGACAAATCCCAGTCTCGATTTGTGCCAACCCAACAGACACTTTTGGATATACCTATAGTGTACCTTTATAGCCACCCAGTTACGTTGTGACATTTGGTACACCCAAAGCATTCCTACGGCATTCAGGAGTTGCACAATCTCATGGTCTAAGGAAATGATACTTGACATTAGAAAAGCTCTTAGCAAACGAACTACACGATCTTGTGCTATGGTTACGATTGGGTCTTGTCCATCACATCATTCTCCTCATGATGTGATCCCGTTATCAATGACATCCAATGTCCACGGTCAAGAAACCATGACCATCTATTGATCAACGAGCTAGTCAACTAGAGGCTCACTAGGGACATGTTGCGGTCTATGTATTCATACATGTATTACGGTTTCCGGGTAATACAATTATAGCATGAACAATAGACAATTATCATGAACAGGGAAATATAAGAATAACCATTTTATTATTGCCTCTAGGGCATATTTCCAACATTCTCCCACTTGCACTAGAGTCAATAATCTAGTTACATTGTGATGAATCAAACACCCATAGAGTTCTGGTATTGATCATGTTTTGCTCGTGGACGAGGTTTAGTCAACGGATCTACGACATTCAGATCCGTATGCACTTTACAAATATCTATGCCTCCATCTTGAACATTTTCACGAATGGAGTTGAAGCGACACTTGATATGCCTGGTCTTCTTGTGAAACCTGGGCTCCTTAGCAAGGGCAATAGATCCAGTGTTGTCATAGAAGAGAGTCATCGGGCCCGATGCATTGGGAATAACTCCTAGGTTGGTAATGAATTCCTTCATCCATATTGCTTCATGTGTTGCCTCCGAGGCTGCCATGTACTCCGATTCACATGTAGATCCCTCCACGACGCTTTGCTTGCAACTGCACCAGCTGAACGCCCCACCATTCAAATATACACGTATACAGTTTGTGACATGGAGTCATCCAGATCTGTGTCAAAGCTATCATCGACGTAACCCTTTACGACAAGCTCTTCGTCACCTCCATAAACAAGAAACATATCCTTAGTTCTTTTTAGGTACTTCGGGATATTCTTGACCATTGTCAAGTGTTCCATTCCGGGATTACTTTCGTACCTTCCCACCAAACTTACAACAAGGTTCACATTAGGTCTGGTACACAACATGGCATACATAATAGACCCTATGGCTGAGGCATAGGGGATGACACTCATCTTTTCTCTATCTTCTGCCGTGGTCGGGCATTGAGCTGTGCTCAATCTCACACCTTGCAATACAGGCAAGAACCCCTTCTTGGACTGATCCATATTGAACTTCATCAATATCTTATCAAGGTATGTGCTTTGTGAAAGACCTATGAGGCGTCTTGATCTATCTATATGGATCTTGATGCCTAAAGCTTCTCCAAGGTCCTTCATTGAAAAACACTTATTCAAGTAGGCATTTATGCTTTGGAAAAGATCTATATCATTTCCCATAAATAGTATGTCATCCACATGTAATATAAGAAATGCTACAGAGCTCCCACTCACTTTCTTGTAAACGCAGGCTTCCCCATAAGTCTGCATAAACCCAAATGCTTTGATCATTTCATCAAAGAAAATGTTCCAACTCCGAGATGCTTGCACCAGCCCATAGATGGAGCGCTAGAGCTTGCATACCTTGTTAGCATTCTTAAGATCGACAAAACCTCCCGGCTGCATCATCGACAATTCTTCCTTAAGGAAACCGTTAAGGAATGCCGTTTTGACGTCCATTTGCCATATTTAATAATCATAGAATGCGGCAATTGATAACACGATTTGGGAAGACTTCAGCTTTGCTACGGGTGAGTAGGTCTCATCGTAGTCAACCCCTTGAAATTGTCGATAACCCTTAGCGACAAGCCGAGCTTTATAGATGGTCACATTACCATCCGCGTCAGTCTTCTTCTTAAAGATCCATTTATTTTCTATGGCTCATCGATCATCGGGCAAGTCCGACAAAGTCCAAACTTTGTTTTCATAGATGGATCCTATCTCGGATTTCATGGCTTCAAGCCATTTGTTGGAATCTGGGCCCGCCATCACTTCTTCGTAGTTTGAAGTTCACCGTTGTCTAACAACATGATTTCCAGGACAGGGTTGTCATACCATTCTAGTGTGGAACGTGTCCTTGTGGACCTACGAAGTTCAGCAGCAACTTGATTCGAAGTTCCTTGATCATCATCATTAACTTCCTCTCTAGTCGGTGCAAGCACCACAGAAACATTTTCTTTAGCTGCGCTACTTCCCACTTACTTCTTTCGACAAAAACTCTTTCTTGGCAAGAAAGATCTTGCCTTCGGATCTGAGGTAGAAGGTATACCCATTGGTTTCCTTAGGGTATCCTATGGAGATGCATTTTTCTGACTTGGGTTCGAGCTTTTCAGGTTGAAGTTTCTTGACATAAGCATCGCATCCCCAAACTTTTCGAAACGATGGCTTAGGTTTCTTCCCAAACCATAATTCATACAATGTCATCTCAACGGATTTAGACGGTGCCCTATTTAAAGTGAATGTGGCTGTCTCTAAAGCATAAACCCAAAACGATAGCGGTAAATCGGTAAGAGACATCATAGATCGCACCATATCCAATAGAGTGTGATTACAACGTTCGGACACTCCATTACGTTGAGGTGTTGTAGGCGGCATGAGTTGTGAAACAATTCCACATTTCCTTAAGTGCGTACCAAACTCATGACTCAAATATTCTCCTCCACGATCTGATCTTAAGAACTTTATTTTCCTATCATGTTGATTCTCCACCTCACTCTGAAATTCCTAGAACTTTTCAAAGGTCTCAGACTTGTGTTTCTTTAAGTATACATACTCATATCTACTTAAGTTATCAGTGAGGGTGAGAACATAACGATAGCCACCACGAGCCTCAACGCTCGTTGGACCGCACACATCAGTATGTATGATTTCCAAAAAGTTGGTTGCTCGCTCTATTGTTCCGGAGAACGGAGTCTTGGTCATCTTGCCCATGAGGCATGGTTCGCATGTGTCAAATGATTCATAATCAAGAAACTCCAAAAGTCCATCTGCATGGAGTTTCTTCATGCGTTTGACACCAATGTGACCAAGGCTGCAGTGCCACAAGTATGTGGGACTATCATTATTTACCTTGCATCTTTTGGTATTCACACTATGAATATGTGTAACATCATGTTCGAGATTCAATAAGAATAAACCATTGACCAGTGGGGCATGACCATAAAACATATCTCTCATATAAATAGAACAACCATTATTCTCGGATTTATATGAGTAGCCATCTCGCATTAAACGAGATCCAGATACAATGTTCATGCTCAAAGCTAGCACGAAATAACAATTATAGAGGTTTAAAACTAATTCCGTAGGTAAATGTAGAGGTAGCGTGCCAACGGCGATCACATCGACCTTGGAACCATTCTCGACGCGCGTCATCACCTCGTCCTTCGCCAGTCTCCGCTTATTCTGCAGCTGCTGTTTTGCGTTACAAATATGAGCAACCGCAACGGTATCAAATACCCAGGAGCTACTACGAGTATTGGTAAGGTACACATCAATAACATGTATATCACATATACCTTTGGTGTTTCTGGCCTTCTTGTCTGCTAAGTACTTGGGGCAGTTCCGCTTCCAGTGACAATTTCCCTTACAATAAAAGCACTGAGTCTCGGGCTTGGGTCCATTGTTAGGCTTCTTCCCGGCAACTGATTTACCGGGCGCGGCAACTCCATTGTCGTACTTCTTGAAGTTATTTTTACCCTTGCCTTTCTTGAAACTAGTGGTCTCATTCACCATCAACACTTGATGTTCCTTTTTAATTTCCACCTCCGTTGATTTCAGCATTGAATATAACTCAGGAATGTACTTCTCCATCCCTTGCATATTGTAGTTCATCACAAAGCTCTTGTAGCTACGTGGGAGTGATTGGAGGATCCTTTCAGTGACCGAGTCATCTGGGAGATTAACTCCCAACTGAGACAAACGGTTGTGTAACCCGGACATAGTGAGTATATGCTCACTGACAGAACTATTTTCCTCCATCTTACAACTATAGAACTTGTCGGAGACTTCATATCTCTCGACCTGGGCATGAGCTTGGAAAACCATTTTCAGCTCTTGGAACATCTCATATGCTCCGTGCTGCTCAAAATGCTTTTGGAGCCCTGGTTCTAAGCTGTAAAGCATGCCGCACTGAACTAGGGAGTAATCATTACTACGTGACTGCCAGGCATTCATAACATCTTGAGTTGCTGGGAAAATGGGTGCTTCACCTAACGATGCTTCTAGGACATATGCTTTCCTGGCAGCTATGAGGATGATCATCAAGTTCCGGACCCAGTCCGTATAGTTTCTACCATCGTCTTTCAGCTTGGTTTTCTCTAGGAACATGTTGAAGTTGAGGGCAACATTAGCGTGGCCCATTTGATCTAAAAGACATATTGCAAAGATATTTTAGATTATGTTCATGATAATTAAGTTCATCTAATCAAATTATTTAATGAACTCCCACTCAAATAGACATCCCTCTAGTCATCTAAGTCATACATGATCCGAGTCAACTAGGCCGTGTCTGATCGTCATGTGAGACGGACTAGTCATCATCGGTGAACATCTTCATGTTGATCGTATCTACTATACGACTCATGTTCGACCTTTCGGTCTCTTGTGTTACGAGGCCATGTCTGTACATGCTAGGCTCGTCAAGTCAACCTAAGTGTTTTGCATGTGTAAATCTGGCTTACACCCGTTGTATGCGAATGTTAGAATCTATCACACCCGATCATCACGTGGTACTTCGAAACAATGAACTTTCGCAACGGTGCATGATACGTCTCCAACGTATCTACAATTTTTGATTGTTCCATGCTATTATATTACCCATTTTGTATGTTTATGGGCTTTATTTTACACATTTATATCATTTTTCCGACTAACCTACTAACCGGAGGCCCAACCTGTACTGCTGTTTTTTCGCCTATTTCAGTATTTTGAAGAAAAGGAATATCAAACGGAGTCAAAACGGAATGAAACATTTGGGAGCATAATTTTTGGAACGAACGTGATCCAGAGGACTTGGAGTGCAAGTCAAGAAATAGCCGAGACCTCCACGAGATAGGAGGGCGCCCCCCCCATAGGGCGCGCCCCCCAGTCTCGTGGGCCCCTCGGGCGGCCACTGACGTACTTCTTCCTCCTATATAAGCCTATGTACCCCGAAAAGATCCAGGGAGCCAATGAAACACAATTTCCACCGCCGTAACCTTTTGTATCCGTGAGATCCCATCTTGGAGCCTTCGTCGGCGCTCTGCCGGAGGGGGAATCGACTACGGAGGGCTTCTACATCAACACCATAGCCCCTCCAATGAGTTGTGAGTAGTTTACCACAGACCTACGGGTCCATAGTTATTAGCTATATGGCTTCTTCTCTCTTTTTGGATCTCAATACAATGTTCTCCCCCTCTCTTGTGGAGATCTACTCGATGTAAACTCTTTTTGCGGTGTGTTTGTCGAGATCCGATGAATTGTGGGTTTATGATCAAGTTTATATATGAATAATATTTGAATCTTCTCTGAATTCTTTTATGTATGATCGAGTTATCTTTGCAAGTCTCTTCGAATTATCAGTTTGGTTTGGCCTACTAGATTGATCTTTCTTGCCATGAGAGAAGTTCTTAGCTTGGGTTTCAATCTTGCAGTGTCCTTTCCTAGTGACAGAAAGGGTTGAAAGGCACGTATTGTATTGTTGCCATCGAGGATAAAAAGATGGGGTTTATATCACATTGCTTGAGTTTATCCCTCCACATCATGTCATCTTGCTTAAGGCGTTACTCTGTTCTTATGAACTTAATACTCTAGATGCAAGCGGGAGTTGGTCGATGTGTGGAGTAATAGTAGTAGATGCAGGCAGGAGTCGGTCTACTTGTCACAGACGTGATCCCTATATACATGATCATGCCTAGATAATCTCATAATTATCCGCTTTTCTATCAATTGCTCGACAGTAATTTGTTCACCCACCGTAATACTTATGCTATCTTGAGAGAAGCCTCTAGTGAAACCTATGGCCCCCGGGTCTATCTCTTATCATATTTGCTTCCAATCTACTTTTATTTGCATCTTTACTTTTTGCATCTATATTATAAAATACCAGACATATATTTATCTTATCATACTATCTCTATTAGATCTCACTTTCGCAAGTGGCCGTGAAGGAATTGACAACCCCTTTATTGCGTTGCTTGCGAGTTCTTTGTTTGTTTGTGTAGGTGCGTGGGGCTTTTGAGGAGCCTCCTACTGGATTGATACCTTGGTTCTCAAAAACTAAGGGAAAGACTTACACTACTATTGCTGCATCACCCTTTCCTCTTCAAGGAAAACCAACGCAAGCTCAAGACGTAGCAAGAAGGATTTCTGGCGCAGTTGCCGGGGAGGTCTTCACTCAAGTGAATACATACCAAGTACCCATCACAAACTTATCTCCCTCGCATTTACATTATTTGCCATTTGCCTCTCGTTTTCCTTGCCCCCACTTCACCCCTGCCGTTTTATTCGCCCTCTCTTTCCCAATCTCCTCCGCTCTCTTTCGCTTGCCTTTTTTCCGTTTGCCCGTGTGTTAGTTCGTTTGCCTTGTCGTCAGGTTAGTCCTCCTATCCTTATTATCACTCCCGAACATGAAATTTTCAATTTTACGCAAAGGGAGGGAGAAAATTTAAAAGATGCTTGGCATAGAATTTGCAATGCCCAATATAAATCTACTAGGAAGCTTTCTACTTCCGTTCTTCTCCGCAATTTTTATGTAGGCATCACTCCTTGGAATAGATGTGTTCTTGATATTGCTACCGGAGGTGATTTCATGAGTAGCCATATGTTTGATGCTTATAATGTTATGTTAGATTTGTTTGGCCCACCACCTCTTTTGGTGAATGGAACTGTTTTAACTTTAGAACACGTTATGCAACGGCTTGAGATTATTGAAAATAAAATTGCCACTGTTGAGTTGATTGAAAATTTGGATACAAAGATTCATAATCACATCACCTAATATGGATCTAGGGTTGGAGTTACTTTGAAAAATCTTAAAGAAAAAGAGCCTATAGTCAATGAAAAAATAGATATAGACTCTGCTAGAATCGGTAAACTTGAGGATATCATTACAAACTTAGGTTCCACGTTTTCCTCCATGAAAAACACTACAAAACCCCCTACTAAAACTGCCAAGTTTATTTATGTTCATAAAAATAAGGATGAAACTTCTAGTAAGGGAGACGCGGATCTCAAATCCATAAGTGTTCATCCCAATTGTCTCTCTATCGTTAAGGAACCTTTTGCTACCAACAAACTTATTGAATTTTTGCCTAAAGGTTTATCCATTGATAAAAAGGGAGAAACCCCTAAAGATCACAGGTGCTCTATTGATGAAGTTAGTGCCAAAGATGGCACTACTTAGATCTATCTTCGCTTTTATGCCTATCTAGGGGCGTTAAACGATAGCGCTAGTTGGGAGGCAACCCAATTTTCTTTGTGTTTTTTGTTTTTGTTCCTGTTTAGTAATAAATCTTGCATCTACTCTCTGTTTAGATGTGTTTTTATCTTTTAATTAGTGTTTGTGCCAAGTAGAACCTATAGGATAACCTATGATGATAATTGATCTGATTCTGCCGAAAAACAAAAACTTTGCGGGCACAAATTTAGTTTATTAAATCACAGAAACGTTATTTTGTGTTGATTCTTTTTTCTTCTGATCAATAGACAAATTGTAAAGGACTTATTATTTTTGTAGGATTTTGAGTTCAAGAAGTTTGCGTTAGTTACAGATTGCTACAGACTGTTCTGTTTTTGACAGATTCTGTTTTTCGTGTGTTGTTCGCTTATTTCGATGCATCTATGGCTACTAAATTAGTTTATAAACCATAGAGAAGTTGGATTACAGTATTTTTAACACCAAAATAAATAAAGAATGAGTTCATTACAGTACCTTATGTGGTGGTTTTGTTTTCTTTCACTAACGGAGCTTATAGATTTCCTGTTGAGTTTTTTGTTGTGAAGTTTTCATGTTTTTGGTAAAGCTTTTATGGACTATGGAATAAGGAGTGACAAGAGCCTAAGCTTGGGGATGCCCAAGGCACCCCAAGATGTTCAAGGATAGCCAAAATCCTAAGCTTGGGGATGCCCCGGGAAGGCATCCCCTCTTCCGTCTTCGTTCATTGGTAACTTTACTTTGAGCTATATTTTTATTCGCCACATGATATGTGTTTTGCTTGGAGCATCGTGTATTATATTAGTCTTTGCTTTGTAGTTTACCACAATCATCCTTGATGTACACACCTTTTGGGAGAAGCCTATTTGATTAGAATTTGCTAGAATACTATATGTGCTTCACTTATATTTTTTGAGCTTGATAGTTTTTGCTCTAGTGCTTCACTTATATCTTTTAGAGCACGGTGGTGACTTATTTTTGAAGAAATTGCTAGTCTCTCATGCTTCACTTATATATTTTTGATAATCTTTTAGAACATCATGGTATTTGCTATGGTTATAAATTTGGTCTTAGAATGGTAGGCATCCAAGTTGGGTATAATAAAAACTATCATAGGAAGTGAATTGGAGGCTATGATCAATTTGATACTTGATAATTGTTTTGAGATATGTAGGTAGTGATATTAAAGTCATGCTAGTTGGGTGATTATGAATCTAAAGAATGCTTGTGTTGAAGTTAGCAAGTCCCGTAGCATGCACGTATGGTTAAAGTTATGTAACAAATTTGAAACATGAAGTGTACCTGGCTTGTGCATCCTTATGAGTGGCGGTCGGGGACGAGCGATGGTCTTTTCCTACCAATCTATCCCCCTAGGAGCATGCGCATAGTACTTGGTTTTTGATGACTTCTAAATTTTTTCAATAAGTATATGAGTTCTTTTGACTAATGTTGAGTCCACGGATTATGCGCACTTTTACCTTTCCACCATTTCTAGCCTCTTCGGTACCATGCATTGCCCTTTCTCACCTTGAGAGTTGGTGCAAACTTCACCGGTGCATCCAAACCCCGTGATACGATACACTCTATAACATATAAACCTCCTTATATCTTCCTGAAAACAGCCACCTTACCTACCTATTCTGGCATTTCCATAGCCATTCCGTTATATATTGCCATGCAAATTTCCACCGTTTCGTTTATCATCATCATGACATACTTTACTTTTGTCATATTGCCATTGCATGATCATGTAGTTGACATCGTATTTGTGGCAAAGCCACCATGCATTATTTTTCATACATGTCACTCTTGATTCATTGCACCATCCCGGTACACCGCCGGAGGCATTCATATAGAGTCATATCTTGTTCTAGTTTCGAGTTGTAATTCATATGTTGTAATCAATAGAAGTGTGATGATCATCATTATTAGAGCATTGCCCAAAGAAAAGAAAAAATAAAATAAAGAAAGAAAAAAGAAGAAAGGCCCAAAGAAAAAAAAGGCCCAAAAAGAAAAGAAAAAAATAAAAAAGAAAAAAAATAAAAAAAAGAAAATAAATAAAAGGGCAATGTTACTATCTCTTTTTCCACACTTGTGCTTCAAAGTAGCACCTTGTTCTTCATGTAGTGAGTCTCATATATTGTGCTTCAAAGTAGCACCATGTTTTTCATATAGTGAGTCTCATAAGTTGTCTTTTTCATACTAGTGGGAATTTTTCATTATAGAACTTGGCTTGTATATTCCTACGATGGGCTTCCTCAAATTCCCTAGGTCTTCATGAACAAGCAAGTTGGATGCACACCCACTAGTTTTCTTTTGTTGAGCATTCATTTATAGCTCTAGTGCATTCATTGCATGGCAATCCCTACTCCTCATGTTGACATCAATTGATGGGCATCTCCGTAGCCCGTTGATTATCCTCGTCAATGTGAGACTTTCTCCTTTTTTGTCTTCTCCACTCAATCCCCATCATCATATTCTATTCCACCCATAATGCTATATCCATGGCTCACGCTCATGTATTGCATGAAGGTTGAAAAAGTTTGAGATTATTTAAGTATGAAACAATTTCTTGGCTTGTCATCGGGGGTATAGAAGTTGGGACCATCTTTGTGTGACGAAAATGAAGCATAGCCTAACTATATGATTTTGTAGGGATGCACTTTCTTTTGCCATGTTATTTTGAGAAGACATGATTTCTTTGATTAGTATGCTTGAACTGTTACTATTTCTATTATCCATATGAACTTTTATTTTGAATCATTTGGATCTGAACATTCATGCCAAAATAAAGAAAATTACATTAAGAATTATGCTAGGTAGCATTCCACATCAAAAATTCTCTTTTTATCATTTACCTACTCGAGGACGAGCAGGAATTAAGCTTGGGGATGCTTGATACGTCTCCAACGTATCTATAATTTTTTATTGTTCCATGCTATTATATTACCCCTTTTGGATGTTTATGGGCTTTATTTTACACATTTATATCATTTTTGGGACTAACCTACTAACAGGAGGCCCAACCCGTATTGCTGTTTTTTTGCCTATTTCAGTATTTCGAAGAAAAGGAATATCAAACGGAGTCCAAACGGAATGAAAACTTTGGGAACGTGATTTTTGAAACGAACATGATCCAGAGGACTTGGAGTGCGAGTCAAGAAACAGTCGAGGCCTCGACGAGATAGGAGGGCGCCCCCCCCCATAGGGCGCGCCCCTTGTCTCGTGGGCCCCTCGGGTGGCCACCGACGTACTTCTTCCTCCTATATAATCCTACGTACCCCGAAAACATCCAGGGAGCCAACGAAACACAATTCCCACCGCCGTAACCTTCTGTATCCGCGAGATCCCATCTTGGAGCCTTCGCCGGCGCTCTGCTGGAGGGGGAATCGACCATGGAGGGCTTCTACATCAACACCATAGCCCCTCCGATGAGTTGTGAGTAGTTTACCACAGACCTACGGGTCCATATTTATTAGCTAGATGGCTTCTTCTCTCTTTTTAGATCTCAATACATTGTTCTCCCCCTCACTTGTGGAGATCTATTCAATGTAAACTCTTTTTGTGGTGTGTTTGTCGAGATCCGATGAATTGTGGGTTTATGATCAAGTTTATCTATGAATAATATTTGAATCTTCTCTAAATTATTTTATGTATGATTGAGTTATCTTTGCAAGTATATTCGAATTATCAGTTTGGTTTGGCCTACTAGATTGATCGTTCTTGTCATGGGAGAAGTGCCTAGCTTTGGGTTCAATCTTGCAGTGTCCTTTCCCAGTGACAGAAGGGGTTGCAAGGCACATATTGTATTGTTGCCATCGAGGATAAAAAGATGGGGTTTATATCATATTGCTTGAGTTTATCCCTCTACATCATGTCATCTTGCTTAAGGCGTTACTCTATTCTTATGAACTCTATACTCTAGATGTAGGCAGGAGTCGATCGATGTGTGGAGTAATAGTAGTAGATGCAGGCAGGAGTCGGTCTACTTGTCACGGACATGATGCCTATATACATGATCATGCCTAGATAATCTCATTATTATTTGCTTTTCTATCAACTGCTCGACAATAATTTGTTCACCCACCGTAATACTTATGCTATCTTGAGAGAAGCCTCAGTGAAACCTATGGCCCCCGGGTCTATCTCTTATCATATTTGCTTCCAATCTACTTTTATTTGCATCTTTACTTTTTGCATCTATATTATAAAATACCAAAAATATATTTATCTTATCATACTATCCTTATTAGATCTCACTTTCGCAATTGGCCGTGAAGAGATTGACAACCCCTTTATTGCGTTGGTTGCGAGATCTTTGTTTGTTTGTGTAGGTGCGTGGGACTTTTGAGGAGCCTCCTACTGGATTGATACCTTGGTTCTCAAAAATTAAGGGAAATACTTACGCTACTATTGTTGCATCACCCTTTCCTCTTCAAGGAAAACCAACACAAGCTCAAGACGTAGGAGTGCAAAGTTAGGGGGAGAACTTTCTTGAAATTTTTAATGAGGGATCATCTTATTTATGCTACCATCATTCTAAGAAAATAAGATGTAAACATGACAAACATCATATGCAAATCATAAAGTGACATGATATGGCCAATATCATTTTGCGCCTTTGATCTTCATCTTTGAGGCGTGGCATGATCACCTTCGTCACCGACATGACACTGTGATCTCCATCATCATGATCTCCATCATCACGTCTGCATGAAGTTGTCTCGCCAACTATTACTGCTACTACTATGGCAAATGGTTAGCAATAAAGTAAAGTAATTACATGGCGTTTTGAATGACACGCAGTTCATACAATAAATGAAGACAACTCCTAAGGCTCCTGCCGGTTGGCATAGTCATCGACATGCAAGTCATGATTCCTATTACAAGAACATGATCAATCTCATACATCACATATATCATTCATCACATTCTTTTGGCCATATCACATCACATAGCATACCCTCCAAAAACAAGTTAGACGTCCTCTAATTGTTGTTGCATGTTTTACGTGGCTGCTATGGGTTTCTAGCAAGAACGTTCTTACCAACGCAAAAGCCACAACGGTGATATGGCAATTGCTATTTACCCTTCATAAGGACCCTTTTCATCGAATCCGATCCGACTAAAGTGGGAGAGACTGTCACCCGCTAGCCACCTTATGAACTAAGTGCATGCCAGTCGGTGGAACCTGTCTCACGTAAGCGTACGTGTAAGGTCGGTCCGGGCCGCTTCATCCCACAATACCGCCGAAACAAGATAGAACTAGTAACGGTAAGCAAATTGAACAAACAACGCCCACAAGTACTTGTGTTCTACTCATGCAAAGAATCTACGCAATAGACCTAGCTCATGATGCCACTGTTGGGGAACGTAGCAATAATTCAAAATTTTCTACACATCACCAAGATCCATCTAGGAGATTCTAGCAACAAGAGAGAGAGAGGGGATGAGCATCTTCAAACCTTTGAAGATCGCTAAGCGGAAGCGTCACTAGAACAGGGATGTTGGAGTCGTACTCGCGACGATTCAAATCACGGAAGATCCGATCTAACACCGAACGGATGATACCTTCACGTTCAACACACGTACAGCCCGGGGACGTCTCCTCCTTCTTGATCCATCAAGGGGAGAGGAGAAGTTAAGGTAGAGCTCCGGCAGCGCGACAGCATGGTGGAGGAGCTTGCAGTTCTCCGGCAGGTCTTCGCCAAGCACTACTAAGGAGGAGGAGGTGTTGGGGAGGGAGAGGGCTGCGCTAGGGCAAGGTTGTGGCAGCCCTCCCACCTCCCCTCTATTTATAGGGGCAAGGGAGAAGGGGACCAGTCCCCTCCAGATGGATCTAGAGGGGGGCGGTGGGCAAGGGGGGAGGCTTGCCCCCCAATCCAAGGGGGCACCCCCTTTAGGCCCCCCCCCCCTGAACCCTAGGCGCATGGGCCCTAGGGGATGGCGCCTGGCCCACTTAGGGACTGGTTACCCTCCATATTCTGCCTATAGGGCAATCCGGGGCAGGTGGACCCTCCCAGTGGACCCCCGGAACCCTTTCGGTGGTCCGAGTACAATACCGATGTACCCCCGAACAAGGACATCCCATATATAAATCTTTGTCTCCGGACCGTTTCAGAACTCCTCGTGACGTCCGGGATCTCATCCGGGACTCCGAACAACATTCAGTAACCACATACTAATTCCCATAACAACTCTAGCATCACCGAACCTTAAGTGTGTAGACCCTACGGGTTCGGGAATCATGCAGATATGACTGATATGTCTCCAACGTATCTATAATTTTTGATTGTTCCATGCTATTATATTACCCCTTTTGGATGTTTATGGGCTTTATTTTACACATTTACATCATTTTTGGGACTAACCTACGAACCGGAGGCCCAGCCCGTATTGCTATTTTTTGCCTATTTCAGTATTTCAAAGAAAAGGAATATCAAACGGAGTCCAAACGGAATGAAACCTTCGGGAGCATGATTTTTGGAAGGAACGTGATCCAGAGGACTTGGAGTGCAAGTCAAGAAGAAGCCTAGGCAGCCATGAGAGGGTAGGGCGCCCCCCTGTAGGGCACGGCCCATTGTCCCGTGGGCCCCTCGGGCGGCCACTGACGTACTTCTTCCTCCTATATAAGCCTACGTACTCCAAAAACATCCAGGGAGCCAAAGAAACACAATTTCCACCACCGTAACCTTCTATATCCGCGAGATCCCATCTTGGAGCCTTCGTCGGTGCTCTGTCGAAGGGGGAATCGACCATGGAGGGCTTCTACATCAACACCATAGCCTCTCCAATGAGTTGTGAGTAGTTTACCACACACCTTTGGGTCCATAGTTATTAGCTAGATGGCTTCTTCTCTCTTTTTGGATCTCAATACAATGTTCTCCCCCTCTCTTGTGGAGATCTATTCGATGTAAACTCTTTTTGCGGTGTGTTTGTCGAGATCCGATGAATTGTGGGTTTATGATCAAGTTTATCTGTGAGAAATATTTGAATCTCCTATGAAATCTTTTATGTATGACTGAGTTATCTTTGCAAGTCTCTTCAAATTATCAGTTTGGTTTCGCCTATTAGATTGATCTTTCTTGCCATGGGAGAAGTTCTTAGCTTTGGGTTCAGTTATGCGGTGTCCTTACCCAGTGACAGAAAGGCTTGCAAGGCACATATTGTATTGTTGCCATCGAGGATAAAAAGATGGGGTTTATATCATATTGCATGAGTTTATCCCTCTACATCATGTCATCTTGCTTAAGGCGTTACTCTGTTCTTATGAACTTAATACTCTAGATGCAGGCAGGAGTCGGTTGATGTGTGGAGTAATAGTAGTAGATGCAGGCAGGAGTCGGTCTAGTTGTTGCAGACGTGATACCTATATACATGATCATGCCTAGATAATCTCGTAATTATTCGCTTTTCTATCAATTGCTCGACAGTAATTTGTTCACCCACCGTAATACTTATGCTATCTTGAGAGAAGCCTCTAGTGAAACCTATGGCCCCGGGTCTATCTCTTATCATATTTGCTTCCAATTTACTTTTATTTGCATCTTTACTTTTTGCATCTATATTATAAAATACCAAAATTATATTTATCTTATCATACTATATCTATTAGATCTCACTTTCGCAAGTGGCCGTGAAGGGATTGACAACCCCTTTATTGCGTTGGTTGCGAGTTCTTTGTTTGTTTGTGTAGGTGCGTGGGACTTTTGAGGAGCCTCCTACTGGATTGATACCTTGGTTCTCAAAAACTGAGGGATCTGGATACCCATGTTGTCTCCCACATGTTCCACGATGATCGCGTCGGATGAACCACAATGTTGAGGATTCAATCAATCTCGTATATAATTCCCTTTGTTAATCAGTATGTTACTTGCCCAAGATTCGGTCGTCGGTATCCCAATACCTCGTTCAATCTTGTTACCGGCAAGTCACTTTACTCGTTCCGTAATGCATAATCCCGCGACTTACTGCTTAGTCACATAGAGCTCATTATGATGATGCATTACCGAGGGGGCCCAGATATACCTCTCCTTCATACAGTGTGACAAATCCTAGTCTCGATTCATGCCAACCCAACAGACACTTTCGGAGATAGCTGTAGTGTACCTTTATAGCCACCCAGTTATGTTGTGACGTTAGGTACACCCAAAGCATTTCTACGGCACCCGGGAGTTGCACAATCTCATGGTCTAAGGAAATGATACTTGACATTAAAAAAGCTCTAAGCAAACGAATTACATGATCTTGTGCTATGCTTATGATTGGGTCTTGTCCATCACATCATTCTCCTAATGATGTGATCCCGTTATCAATGACATTCAATGTCCATGGTCAGGAAACCATGACCATCTATTGATCGGTGAGCTAGTCAACTAGAGGCTCACTAGGGACATTTTGTGGTCTATGTATTCACACATGTATTACAGTTTCCGGTTAATACAATTATAGCATGAACAATAGAAAATTATCATGAATAAGGAAATATAATAATAACCATCTTATTATTGCCTCTAGGGCATATTTCCAATAGAGGAAGGAAAAGGTACCATATAATAAAAGCCCCGAACATCAAATGGTTCAATAACAAGTGAATAGTTCATAGGCATTTCTTGATGTCTACTAATATTACCAATTCTTTGACATTCATCTCACGTGGTATCCTCCATATGTCTCGGAGTGACACTTGCGTAGGATCTGTTCCTGTAAATGCTCAGGTACACAACTTCTAATAACACAATCTGCTCCTTCTTTATAAAGGTGTGGGTCATCTCAAAAGTAATGTCTTAAATCATAGAAAAACTTTTTCTTTTGCTGGTATGTGAAACTAGGTGGTATAAATTTAGCAACAATATAATTAGCATAATCAGCATACCATGGAGCAGTACGAGAAGCATTTGTGATAGCCAATTGTTTATCAGGAAAGCTAACATCAATAGGTAGTGGGTCATCAAGAACATTTTTTAACCTAGAAAAGTTATCTGCAACGGGGTTCTCAGCTCCCTTTCTATCAATAATATGCAAATCAAATTCTTGTAGCAAGAGAACTTGTTAAGGATATAACTACTGAGTATAAACCGCCCAGGAGGGGCCGGTTCACGCTCAACCATACTGAAGTCCATGAAGAGAAGAAGATGGCGCTTTACTCATGAAGCTTAGAGGACCAAGGCCAAAGGCGGATTAGGGCCCATAGCGGTAAACCTTCGTAGTTATTTACTTGTATTGTAAGCTTGGGAAAGGGAGAGACCGAGTCGAACACTTGTATGAGTCGGCCTCGAAACTCTGTAAACTGGCCGGGCGTCGACCTGTGTATATAAAGGGACGACTCGGCGGTGGTTCAGGGACAAGAGACAACAACTCGAGACCCAGGCTAGCGTATTTGCTCCCTGGTCATCGAAACCCCAATAATCCCATCACAAACTAGACGTAGGCTTTTGCCTTCATCGAAGGGGCTGAACTAGTATAACTCTCATGTCCCTTGTCCGGTTTAACCCCTTCAGGCTAACCTCATTGCGATGGCTCCATGACTAAGTCCTTCTGCTTCGACATCTGACGTGATATTTCCACGACAGTTGGCACCCACCGTGGGGCTATCGCATGATGGTTTCGAGTTCTTGAAGGGCAGCTTTGAAGGACTCAAGGGGTACATGGTCGGCCGGATGACCAAGAGTCGTCGCGGCAAGCTCTACATCAACGACTCGGGCTGGGGCCCTGAGGCCGGCTCAACTGAGTATGGGTACCGGGTCCCCTTTGGCGGAATTCATGTTTTCATTGGCAAGATTGGTGAACCGGGCCCTGACCCGGACATCTTCAACGACCTCGTCGAGACGGCTCAGCGTGCGAGTCCTGCCCAGGTTCAGCCTACCATGAAACGTGCGTTCGTAGGATTCATCCATGGCGCGGAATCCGAACCGGTGACCGACGGTGAGACGGCTATCTACTCAGATAGTGAATCGCCGACTGGCGAAACCGAGTCGCTATACCAATTGCACGATGGCCGGTTTGAGGGATACTCCGATGGCGACAGTATTTCGGGTCCCCTTGAACCGCCAAACCAGGTCGCTATCTTCATGGCTAGTACGCAGCCCACCGTGCAATCTTCATCTACAGCAGAAATGGTCTCCGGATCGGTAGCCGCGGCAGTTGGCCCGGTGCACCGGCCGGTTCAAGTTCTTGCCTGTTTACTAGACGATTGGATGGCACTGTTGACCACAACGGTAACTCCGGAGACTCAGGTTCAGCACAATGCAGATGTTGCAAAGTTAAAGGATCAGATAGTTCAGGCCAAGGCGGACTTGGCGGCTGAGGAGGCCAGGATGGAGGAAGAACGGGCTCCTTTAGATGCCCGATCACAAGAAATCCAAGCGCAGAATTACCAGCTTACGTTGGATCAGAATGTATCAAACGAAGTTATGAGAAGGAAGTACCGGTCTCAACTGCTGCAAATTTATGAGGGTTTGAATCTCTTTAGTACACCGGGAGCTGGGCCTAGCAATCCGGCAGGAGTAAACCGGACCGAGGCACCGGGGGCAGCGCCGGATCAGCCACGGGCGATGGACCCGCCTCGACGGACGGACAACCCGCCACAGTATGTCACAACACCGCCGGGTCACTTTTCCAGTCCTTTGTACAACATGATTGCAGCAGTATCACGTTTGGCGGCTATTCCGATGGAGGGTGCTTCCTTAGCAACGATCGAGACTCGGCGAGCCAGGGATCTTCTTCAAACCGCCGTTGTTCAGCAACAGGCTTATTCCTACAGCCGAGACAGAATACATTCAACCCCCCGTCCGAGCAAGATTTATAGCAGGCACATGAAAGAGCCAGCCGTGTCAAGCAGCGTGCGGTGTCGTGATGCGCCACGAGGGGCTAATCCGGCAAACGGCGGTCAGAATGCTCAGGACATGGTAGATAATGGCAGAGCATGAAGGGAGGCTGCTTTAGCGGCACAGTACGCGGGTCATCATCAACCCGCCCCGTTTCAGCCAGTGGCGTCAGGGACCGGGCTTGCCTTCAGCTCTTGGGGAGTACCGTGTATCATCCCGGCTCTCCGGAATGTGTGGTTGCCCAAAGATTTCAAAGGTCCGTGCAAGGTGCCTAACTATACCGCTGATCAGCCCCCCGAGGCGTGGGTGGAGAGTTATGAGATGGAAATGGAGATGCTGGATGTGGATGAAGCGGCGTGTGCAAAATACTTCACCATGATGCTAGAAGGAACGACTAGCACCTGGCTGAAGAGCCTGCCTGCTAACTCGATTAATTCATGGGAGGAGTTGAAGGCCAAATTCATAGCAAACTTCAAAGATACGTGCAAACAACCTATGTCCATTGTGGATCTAGATGCCTGTGTTCAAGGAGAGAATGAGTCAATGACTCATTGGGTACGCCAGGTTTCAGAAGTTTTGCATTCGTCGGACCGCATTAAAGCTGACACTGCGATCGTAACATTGGAGCGTAATTCCGGTTTAAGTCATTGAAAATGAAGTTGGGACGGCTCAAGCTTCATTGCAATGATATGGGAACACTTATGGAGTCTCTGGTTAAGTATGCTGATTCTGATAATACCAAAGACCCTGATTCTGATGAAGAGAAACAAGAGAAGGGAAAGAGGAATGTCGGTTCAAAGGGGCAACATAATCAGGCGGGCCATGGAAACAATGGTCAGCGTAAAGCGGACAATTCTGATTTTGTGGCTAACACCAATGTGCAGGGTAATATGCAGCGTCGTAGGGGTAAACCGCCCTAGCGTGGTGGAGGAATGAATCTGGAACACCTGTTAAACCAGCCCTGCCCAAAGCACGGAACAAAGGAGGCACCGGCCACACACCTTTGGAAGGATTGCCACATCATCAGGGAATTCAAAAACTCTGATCTTTTCTGGTATGATCACGGCCCACCTGGCGGTTCTGGTCCAGGATTCCATGGGCCGGGTTACGGTGGTGGCGATTCAAACTCAGGGTTTCAGAATAATCAGGGCAATCAGAACAACCAAGGTGGTAATCATCAAGGTAATCACGGGAATCAACAGCATTCGGGTTATCAGAGCAACCCAAAGCAGTTAAACAGTGGACAGTATCATGTCTTCACTACTAGCTTGTGCAAGCGCGATCAGAAGTTCCATAAAAGGGCAGTGAACTCTGTTGAACCGGTAGTGCCCCGTTATCTATGCTGGTCTGAGCAGCCTATTGTCTGGAGCCGGGAGGATCACCCGCCCCGGGTTGACAATCTGGGTCACCTAGCTTTGGTGGTTGCACCTCAGGTGGGAGGTTATAAGTTTACCAAGGTACTCATGGATGGAGGGAGCAGTATCAATATCTTGTACTATGAAACCTTCCAACGTATGGGGTTGATAGATAAGAATCTTAGACCGTCAAGCACCGTTTTTCACGGAGTGGTGCCTGGTGAATTGACTTACCCAGTTGGTAAGATAGCTCTGGAAGTGGTTTTGGGAGATGATCATGATTCAAGGTCCGAGATGCTGACCTTTGAAGTGGTCAAAATCAGAAGTCCGTACCATGCTTTATTCGGGCGGCCGGTTTATGCTAAATTCAAGGCAAGGCCGTGTTATGTTTATCTGGAGCTCAAGATGCCGGGTCACAAAGGGACCATTACAGTTCATGGAAGCCGTAAGATTGCTCTGGAGTGTGAGGAAGGTGATGCGGCATATGCTGAATCGGTTTGTGCAATGGAGGAGTTAAAGTTCTATAGGGGCAATGTTGATCCGGCAGACTTGACTTCCTTAAAGAAGCCCTCTACAGAACATGATCCGACCCTGAAGTTCAAACTGGCTGAGAAAACTAAACTTGTTGATTTCGTTCCTGGCGATTCATCCAAGGAGTTTAGTATCAGCACAAATTTGGATCTGAAATAGGAAAGCACGCTCATCGAGTTCATCCATGAGAACCGGGATATTTTTGCATGGAAGCCTTCTGACATGCCAGGTGTACCGAGGAAACTCGCTGAGCACACCCTCAATATTGATCCAAAGTTTAAACCGGTTAAATAGTTCCTTCGCCGCTTCAACGAGGAACGACGCAAGGCCTTTGGAGAAGAGGTGGCCCGGTTGTTGGCTGCTGGTTTTATCATCGAAGTGTTTCACCCAGAGTGGTTGGCTAATCCGGTGCTGGTACTTAAGAAAAACGGCACTTGGCGTATGTGTGTGGATTACACAGATTTGAATAAAGCTTGCCCAGCTGATCCCTTCGCCCTCCCTTGTATTGATCAAATCATTGATGCTACGGCGGGTTGCGAGCGTTTGAGTTTTTTGGATGCTTATTCTGGTTATCATCAAATCAAGATGGAAGTTAAGGACCAGGAGAATACAACTTTCATTACTCCCTTTGGAGCATTTTGCTATGTATCTATGCCCTTTGGGCTCAAGAGTGCCCAAGCAACTTCTCAACGTTGTGTGCAGAATTGTCTTCATACTCAGATTGGGTGTAATGTTCATGCTTATGTGGACGATATTGTGGTCAAGTCCAGGAAAGCAGAGACACTCATATCTGATTTGCGAGAGACCTTTGATAATCTGAGAGTTTATAAAATGATGCTCAATCCGGCTAAGTGTGTTTTTGGTGTTCCGGCAGGCAAGCTCTTGGGCTTTCTGGTGTCTAACAGAGGCATTGAGGCTAATCCGGAAAAGATCAAGGCAATTACATCCTTGGCTAAACCGGCGTGTATCAATGATGTTCAGCGACTAGCAGGTCGTATTGCGGCTTTGAGCCGGTTTATCAGCCATTTGGGAGAGAAGGCAATTCCTCTGTAATAGATGTTGAAGAAAACCGACAATTTTGTTTGGAGTGATGCAGCTGATGCGGCGTTTGAGGACTTGAAGCAGAAATTAGCTGAACCGCCAGTTCTTGCTGCTCCCATTGATAAGGAGCCACTATTGTTGTATGTGGCTGCTAATGCCCGGCTGTCAGTGTTGCCATTGTGGTGGAGCGCAAGGAGGCTGGGAAGGAGTACCCGGTTCAAAGGCCGGTTTACTATATCAGCGAAGTGCTCATTGAGTCAAAGCAAAGGTATCCACATTGGCAAAAGCTGGTGTATGGGGTGTTTATGGCAAGTCGAAAGCTTAAACAATACTTTCAAGGTCATCCCATCACATTGGTCAGTTCTGCTCCCTTGGGGGATATAATCCAGAACAGGGAGGCAACTGGCCGGGTTGCTAAGTGGGCTATCGAACTTGGGCCACACAGTTTGAAGTATATGCCTTGCACAACCTTCAAGTCCCAGGCTCTTGTGGATTTCATCAATGACTGGATCAAGTTGCAGGCACCAGAAAACAAATCGGACAGTACATACTGGACTATACACTTTGACGGGTCCAGGCAATTGGAGGGCTCGGGGGCTGGAGTTGTCCTTACTTCTCCTCGAGGTGATAAAATTCATTATGTTCTTCGCTTAATGTTCCCTTGTACTAACAATGCAGCTAAGTATGAAGCTTTACTCCATGGTCTTCAAGTGGCTAAGGAGATGAACTTAAGCCGTGTACGATGTTTTGGAGACTCAGACTTGGTAGCCTAGCAAGTTTCAGGTACTTGTGATTCCAAGGATCCACTCATGGCGGCTTACCGACGAGAGGTGGATATTGTGGCTGGTCACTTTAAGGGTTATCAAGTGGAGCACATTAATCGATGCAAGAACGAAGCAGCCGATGCTTTAAGCCGGCTAGGGTCTCAGCGTAAACTGGTGCCACCCAATACCTTTTTGGATGTCTTGCATAACCCCTCAGTTCAACTACCTACAGAGGAGGACCTCGCTATTCTTGATCTGGAGGCACAGTTGGTGGCCGTTTTACATATCATTCTGGATTGGACGGTTCCATACTTGGCATATATGAACCGGGGCGAGCTACCAGATGATGAAATTTTGGCCAGACAGATAGTCCGGCGGTCCAAGTCCATGCTTGTTCACAATGGTGAGTTACACAATTGTAGTGTTTCTGGTGCGTTCTAGCGCTGTGTTTCTCCTGAAGAAGGCCATGAGATTTTACATGAGATCCACGAAGGAGACTGTGGTCATCACGCCGGTTCAAAATCCTTGGTTGCCAAAGCTTTCATCACGGTTTCTATTGGTTGACAGCTCATGTTGTTGCTGAGGACTTGGTCAGACGGAGCGACGGCTGTCAAAAATTCTCAAAACGAGCTCATGTGCCAGCTCAGGAGCTACGGATGATTCCTATCACCTGGCCGTTTGCAACTTGGGGGCTTGACATGGTAGGGACTTTCAAGCGATCAAAGGATAAGAAGACCCACCTGTTGGTGGCGGTTGACAAGTTCACTAAATGGGTTGAAGCGGAGCCAGTAAGCAAGTGTGGTGCAGCCACGGCGGTTCAATTCATTAAAAAGGTGATCTTCCATTTCGGTTTTGCACACAACATTATCACGAACAATGGCACGAACCTCTCTAAAGGCGAGATGGAGGATTTTTGTCAACGAGAGCACATCCGGCTTGATGTAGCGTCTGTGGCTCATCCCCAATCCAATGGTCAAGCTTAGCGAGCTAATCAGGAAATTCTAAAGGGTATCAAGCCCTGGCTTATGGTCCCTTTGAAGAGGATGCCGGGTTGCTGGGTGGAAGAACTACCATCTGTGTTATGGAGCATAAACACCACCCCAAACCGATCTATAGGTTATACGCCTTTCTTCATGGTTTACGGAGCAGAGGCGGTACTCCCCAGTGATATTCGTCATGACTCGCCTCAGGTTGCAAATTATGTTGAAGCGGACAATGAGCAAGCACGTCAAGAAGCGCTGGACCTGTTAGATGAGAAGCGAGATATGGCTTTGGCTCATTCGGTGGTTTACCAGCAAGACATGCGGCGTTATCACAGCTGCCGGGTTAAAACAAGAACCTTTCAAGAAGGCGACTTAGTGCTCCGGCTCATCCAGTATCAGACCGATATGCACAAGTTATCCCCACCTTGGGAAGGACCCTTTGTGGTCAGCAAGAATCTGCACAATAGATCATACTACCTCATTGACGTTCGAGAAGACTCACGCACTTCTTAGGAGGAGACCCGGCGGCCGTGGAACATAGCTCTCCTTCGGCCTTACTACACGTGAGCTATAGGCTCTTCTTATGTACATATTACAATGTATATATTATGATCAATATAATAGACTGGCATCGTTGCTACAAGCAGGGCCTCTGTCGTTCTTCCACTATTTCTTGGTTACAAGGGGGCTTCTGCTTCTAAAGCGATGACCCGTTTTGTCCATTAAACCGGCTATTATGCCATCATACAGCTTGGGAGCTTCACACCCAAGGGGCCAAAGAGAGATTTGTTGCTACAAGCATGACTCAAACATAGGCACCCATTGAGAATAGCTCACAAAGTTACTGGGGGGCTCTTTGTGTAAAGTAACAAAGAGTTTGAAAGGACCCTCGTAACCAGGTATCGACCCACGGCTTGGAAGCCTGGTGTATTCACCTAAAATCCCGGGTTAACCTGCCTTCATCAAGTAAGCCACTCCTATCCAGGTAATCCTGGCATGACCCGCCGAACGTTTGACAGTTACTCTCATTGAGACCCTGAACTTGTCAAAGTTAAAACGACGATTGGTTAGTTGGAGGCCCATCTTAAAAGGCTTTGTCAAATGGTTTAACGCAGCAGCCTGGCAGCCCACGAAAAGCCTCGAATTTGGGCCTGGCAGCCCGCGAAAAGCCTCGACTACAAGTTTTTATTTGCTTTGCTTTTTACAAGTTTTATCTTTATTGATCAACTTTTCAAGCAAACCTGCATCTTTCGACCCGACCAGACTATATGTCTTCATCTCAACCCGGTGTTTCTTAACCCGGTGTGGCTTACAGTTATCATCTGTTAAACCATATAATCAATGGTGAACCGGCATCTTTTAATCCGGTCAGGCTTTGACTACATGTCTCCCGTATGATCTTCCGGTGTTCATCACAACCCGGTTTTACTTCATACATATCAGCACTGCATGGTGCAAGTTGGGTATTCCCCCTTACTACAAATAAGTTGGTAAACCAACAGCATAATTTCATATCACAGGTATGATTTATTTTTGATATTTTTACAACCTTGTTGTGTGTTGGGTATTTTGACCCGTCCAACGGTAAACCGCCCGGATAGATCTTTTTATGCAGACACAGGGATTGCATAATATTATGAAGGTATATACACCAGCACTGAAATTCTCATGGCGGATCAAACAAAGTCATATATCAGTGCACAATGGACGCAGAGCAAAGTATTTCAACTAGCCTACTACAAGGCACTTTAAAGCCCAAAATAAGGGATTGTTCTTTCCAACGAACAAAGTTTATGAAACATCAACCCGATTGCTGGATCAAGACTCATCACCATGTTGAGTGAAGTTGATGGATCATCTGGCGTCGGTTTAGCCTCCTCCTCCCCATCCAGTGGATGGAAGTCAACGGTGGTCCAGTCAATCCGGGTTAAAGCTTGAAAGACAGCCTCTTCACTTATAAGTTCGGACGGATCAACGTTAGGGGCGTAAGTGTGCTTACGGATTGGCGGGATAAGATTACGGAGTGTGCTTCACAGTAGTATCAATCCGTTGGTTATTCGCATCATAAAAGGACCGGTGAATAGTCAAGTTAGCTTCTTCCACCAATTGACTCGCCAGGAGACGCATCTCCTTTGTCAGAACTTTGAGTGCTTCATTGTCAAATTCTGCCCCGTTTTCTTGCTCACCAGGAAATCCCTTGCCAATATCAACCGGATCCAGATCAGCTATCCATGCTTTGGCTCGGGTAAGTGCCAACAGAGCGCCAGCCCTGGCAGCGGATCGCTTCATCTCTTCTATCTGCGCCGGCGTCATGGATAACCTTGCTAGAGTGTCCTTGATCAATGTTGGAGCCGATTTGTTGTAGGAGACCGCACAGATAACCCGTTGGGTGATAACCCGCAAGTATACGGGATAGTTGTAGCCTCTTTCGATAAGTAAGAGTGTCAAACCCAATGAGGAGCTAAAGGTAGAACAAATACTCTCTCAAGTCCTATCGGCCACTGATACGACTCTACGCAGGCTTGACGTTCGCTTTACCTAGAACAAGTATGAAACTAGAAGTACTTTGTAGGTGTGAAAGGATAGGTTTGCAAGAAAATAAAGAACACGTAAATATAAACTAGGGGCTGTTTAGATAAAGAAGCAACAAAGTAAATATAGCGAGTGTGGAAAAGTGGTGGTAGGAGTTGTGGAATTGTCCCTAAGCAACTGACTATGTTACTAGATCGGTAATCACTATTGCAATTCTATTTGAGGGAGAGGCCTAAGCTAACATACTTTCTCTACTTGGATCATATGCACTTATGATTGGAACTCTAGGAAGCATCCGCAACTACTAAAGATTCATTAAGGTAAAACCCAACCATAGCATTAAAGTATCAAGTCCCCTTTTATCCCATACGCAAACAACCTACTTACTCGGGTCTGTGCTTCTATCACTCACGCCACCCACCATAAGCAAATCATAAACAAATTGCAAACCCTATATCGGGAATCCCTCCCGCTTGCGCGACACGAAGGGCACAATAGGACAGCACCAATAAAACATGCAACTCAAACCAATTATAGCAATTCATCAATCATCGATAGGACAATGAAAATCTACTCAGACATCATAGGATGGCAACACATCATTGGAAAAAAATATGAAGCATAAAGCACCATGTTCAAGTAGAGGGTACAGCGGGTTGCGGGAGAGAGGACCGCTGAATATTGATGGGGGAAGGTGATGGAGATGTTGGTGAAGATGGCGGAGGTGTTGGTGAAGATCGCGGTGATGATGATGGCCCCCGGTGGCGTTCCAGCGCCACCGGAAGCAAGAGGGAGAGAGCCCCCCTTCTTCTTCTTCCTTGACTTTCTCCCTAGATGGGAGAAGGGTTTCCCCTCTGGCCCTTGGCTCCCATGTCTTGGGAGGGGCGAGAGCCCCTCCAAGATTGGGTCTATCTCTCTGTTTCTGCGTTCTGTTCTGGCTCTGTTTCACCGTTTCGTGTATATATGGAGATCCGTAACTCCGATTGGCCTGAAACCTTTGCCGTGATTTTTTTTCCGAATATTAGCTTTCTTGCGGCAAAAGAATAGCGTCAACCGCCTTACGGTGGGCTCACGAGGGTAGGGGGCGCACCCTCCTGGTACGGGCGTGGGCCCCTACCTCGTGACCACCTCGGGCATCGTCTCACGTGGATTTTTCTTCCGGAATTTTCCATATTTTCCAAAAATAAGCTCCGTCCGTTTTATCCCGTTTGGACTCCGTTTGATATGGATATTCTGCGTAACATAAAACATGCAACAGATAGGAACTGGCACTGGGCACTGGATCAATAAGATAGTCCTAAAAATAATATAAAAAGTTACCAAAAAGTATATGAAAGTGAATAATATTGGCATGGAACAATCAAAAATTATAGATAAGACGGAGACGTATCAGCATCCCCAAGCTTAATTCCTGCTCGTCCTCGAGTAGGTAAATGATAAAAAAGAATAATTTTTGATGTGGAATGCTACCTAGCATAATCTTGATCATATGTCTAATCACGCATGAATATTAAGACACGAGTGATTCAAGGCAATAGTCTATCATTTGACATCAAAACAATAATACTTCGAGCATACCAATAAGGCAATCATGTCTTTTCAAAACAACATGGCCAAAGCAAGCTTATCCCTACAAAATCATACAGTTTGCCCTTGCTTCATTTTCGTCACACAAAATGCCCCCATCATGCACAACCCCGATGACAAGCCGAGCAATTGGTTCATACTTTTGAACGCGCTTCAGCTTTTTCAACCCTCACGCAATACATGAGCGCAAGCCATGGATATAGCACTACAGGTGGAATAGAATATAATGATGGAGGTTATGTGGAGAAGACAAAAAAGGAGAAAGTCTCACATCGACGCGGCTAATCAACGGGATATGGAGATGCCCATCAATTGATGTCAATGCAAGGAGTAGGGATTGCCATGCAACGGATGCACTAAGAGCTATAAGTGTATGAAAGCTCAACAAAAGAAACTAAGTGGGTGTGCATCCAGCTTGCTTGCTCATGAAGACCTAGGGCATTTGAGGAAGCCCATCATTGGAATATACAAGCCAAGTTCTATAATGAAAATTCCCACTAGTATATGAAAGTGACAACATAGGAGACAATCTATATGAAGAACATGGTGCTACTTTGAAGCACAAGATATGACACTCACTACATGAAGAACATGGTGCTACTTTGAAGCACAAGTGTGGAAAAAGAGATAGTAACATTGCACCTTTTTATTTATTTTCTTTTTTTGGATGGGCTTCTTTGGCCCCCTTTTTTTATTTAGGCTTCTTTGGCCTTTCCTTTTTTTTCTTTTTTTCATGGGGCAATGCTCTATAATGATGATCATCACACTTTTATTTACTTACAACTCAACATTACAACTCGATACTAGAACAAACATATGACTCTATATGAATGCTTTCGGCGGTGTACCGGGATGTGCAATGATCTAGTGTAGAAATGACATCAAAAAATGGACAAGCCATGAAAACATCATGCTAGCTATCTTACGATCATGCAAAGCAATATGACAATGAATGCTCAAGTCATGTATATGACGATGATGGAAGTTGCATGGCAATATATCTCGGAATGGCTATGGAAATGACATGATAGGTAGGTATGGTGGCTGTTTTGAGGAAGATATAATGAGGCTTATGTGTGATAGAGCGTATCGTATCACGGGGTTTGGATGCACCGGCAAAGTTTGCACCAACTCTCGAGGTGAGAAAGGGCAATGCATGGTACCGAAGAGGCTAGCAATGATGGAAAGGTAAAAGTGCGTATAATCCATGGACTCACATTAGTCATAAAGAACTCATATACTTATTGCAAAGGTTTATTAGCCCTCGAAGCAAAGTACTACTACGCATGCCCCTAGGGGGATAGATTGGTAGGAAAAGACCATCGCTCGTCCCCGACTGCCACTCATAAGGAAGACAATCAAAGAAACACCCCATGCTTCAAATTTGTCACACAACAATTACCATACGTGCATGCTACGGGACTTGCAAACCTCAACAAAAATGTCTATACAATCCACAACCACCCACTAGCATAACTCTAATATCACCATCTTTATATCGCAAAACTATTGCAAGGAATCAAACATATCATATTCAGCGATCTACAAGTTTATGTAGGATTTTATAACTAACCATGTGAATGACCAATTCCTGTCATCTTTCTAAGTAGATATAAGTGAAGCAAGAGAGTTTAATTCTTTCTACAAAAGATATGCCCACGCTCTAACAAATATAAGTGAAGCCAAAGAGCATTCTACAAATGGCAGTTTTCTATGTGAAGAGAAACAGGCAATCCAAACTTCAAATGATATAAGTGAAGCACATGAAGCATTCTATAAAGCCATACTCAAAAGATTTAAGTGAAGTGCAATGAGCATTCTATAAATCAACCAAGGACTATCTCATACTAGCATGGTGCATAAAAGAAAAAGAAAAACCTAATTGCAAAAGATGCTCCAAGACTTGCACATAATGCATGAAAGAAACAAATCTGAAACATACCGATACTTGTTGAAGAAAGAGGGGATGCCTCACCAGCATCCCCAAGCTTAGATGCTTGAGTCTCCTTGAATATTTACTTGGGGTTCCTCGGGCATCCCCAAGCTTGAGCTCTTGCCTCTCTTCCTTCTTCTCACATCGAAACATCCTCGATTAGACACTACATCCACACAAAACTTCAACAGAAAACTCGGTAAGATCCGTTAGTATGATAAAGCAAATTACCACTCTAAGTACTATTGCAAACCAATTCATATTTTGTTTTTGCACTGTGTCTACTGTAATATAACTTTTTCCTTGCTTAATCCACTGATATAAATTGATAGATTCATCAAAACAAGCAAACTATGCATCAAAAACAGAATCTGTCAAAAACAAGAAAATCTATAGCAATCTGAACATCCACCATACTAATGTACCCCAAAAATTCTAGCAAAATTAGGAAAAATAAAAAAGTTTTATAGAAAGACAGTGCAAGAGGAAATAGAATCAATTGACGTTCCAGTTAAAAATGTAAAAGCACGCACTGCAGCCAAATTTCTGTCCTGCACCGTACAAACCAACAAGCATTTTAATCATCCTAAAGGCAAACCTTGGCACATTATTTTTATAATACAATGGAATTGTACAAGGGGATAATTATTTTTGATGAAAAGTTTCTGTAATTAAGATTCACAAAGTTCCCATGGGCATTTCAAGGACGTCCCCCACTTTCACAATGCTCGTCTCTCTCCCTTTCACTTCTCTTTTTGAGAAGTTTTGGGTTCCCCTCTTTATTTTTATTGTTTTTAAACTATATGAAAGCACTCAACAGAAATAAATGACTCTCTAAAACTTCCGGGTTGTCTCCCTGGAAGCGGTTTCTTTAAAGCCATTAAGCTAGGCATATAGTGCTCAAGTAATGAATCCACCCGGATCCCAAGGTATATCAAAGCCAATTTTAATTAACAATGATTTGTAATTTAGTAGGGAGCACAAAGTAACATATATCATGAAACAACGAAGTCTAACTCTCTTCCTATGCATCGGCATGTCATAAAAGAACAATTCATGCACACATAGTAAAGGCCAATGCATAGTATAAACAGTTTCTTGCAATTTATCGTGTGGGAAACATAGAGAGGTGGAGATATAGTTCCTTTCTCATAATAATTGCAAGTAGGAGCAGCAAGCACATGCATATTATATTCATCAAAATCATCATGTGTAGTAGTAAAAGTCAACCCATCAATATAATCCTTAATAAGTGCAAGCTTCTCCGATATAGTGTAGTTGGGAGAATTCAAAAAGATAATAGGACTATCATGCGTGGGTGCAATAGCAACAATTTCATTCATAACATAAGGAACTATAGCAAGTTCATCTCCATAAGCATCATTCATATTGGCATCTTGGCCACAAGCATAGCAAGCATCATCAAAAAGGGATATTTCAAGAGAATCATTGGGATCATAGCAATCATCCTTCGGTAAGCACGAAGGGAAATTAAACAATGTATGAATTGGAGGGTTACTCTCATTAGAAGGTGGGCACGGGTGATCAATCCACTCTTCCTCCTCTTGTTCTTCGCTTTTTCATCCAATGAGGTCACAGTTTCATCAACTTCTTCTTCCATAGATTCCTGCAAAAAATTAGTCTCTTCTTGGACAGCAGAGACTTTCTTAATAAGTGCATTAATTTCGTAATTGTATTCATAGTTCTCAGAGCAAAATTTGAGGATAGCTAAATTTTCAGATCTATAAACAGCATCATCAAAATCTTCAAACTCTTTACACATAGATTCAATTTCATAAGCACCCATAAAAGCAACAAATTCTTCTATTTGTTCCACATCATAGTAATCATATATACCATTAGCATAAGAAGCTAAGGTTTTATTATCATTAAATTTGCATGAAAAGGGAAGGTGTGGAGCATTCATCCTAGAGCAACAAGTATAATCATAACGTACGCATAGTTGCCAAGCATACCACTTCAATATATGAATTTGATCCCATAATAGGTTCCCTTTTTGTGTTAAGTGATAATCCCTAAAGTATTCACGTTGATCCAACGTTACTCCCATTACATAGTTGAATGGGGGTTTCTCAAGATTATTAAAGTAGTACATAATATGTTTCACATAACCAGCATCGATGGTTTTAGGAGGTTCCCCATCTCCATGAGTAGCAAGTACACCTAATTTTTTTGGTATTTCGTGTTCCATATCCATAACTAAAGATAAAGAACAACTAAGAACAGCAAATACAAATTACTTAGTGATAAAGCAAACAAGCGCACACGAGAATATTCACCCCACGCTATGAGTCCCCGGCAACGGCGCCAGAAAAAGGTCTTGATAACCCGCAAGTATACGAGATAGTTGTAGCCTCTTTCGATAAGTAAGAGTGTCGAAACCAACGAGGAGCTAAGGGTAGAACAAATACTCTCTCAAGTCCTATCAGCCACCTATACGACTCTACGCACGCTTCACGTTCGCTTTACCTAGAACAAGTATGAAACTAGAAGTACTTTGTAGGTGTGAAAGGATAGGTGTCGGTGTCAAAACCGGTGGATCTCGGGTAGGGGGTCCCAAACTATGCGTCTAGGCGGATGGTAATAGGAGACAAGGGACACGATGTTTTTACCCAGGTTCGCGCCCTCTCTATGGAGGTAAAACCCTACTCCGGCTTGATTAATATTGATGATATGGGTAGTACAAGAGTAGATCTACCACGAGATCAGAGAGGCTAAACCCTAGAAGCTAGCCTATGGTATGATTGTTGTTCATCCTACGGACTAAAACTCTCCGGTTTATATAGACACCGGAGAGGGCTAGGGTTACACAGAGTCGGTTACAATGGGAGGAAATCTACATATCCGTATCGCTAAGCTTGCTTTCCACGCCAAGGAAAGTCCCATCCGGACACGGGACGAAGTCTTCAATCTTGTATCTTCATAGTCCAGGAGTCCGACCAAAGGTTATAGTCCGGCTATCCGGACACCCCCTAATCCGGGACTCCCTCAGTAGCCCCTGAACCAGGCTTCAATGCCGACGAGTCCGGCGGGCAAATTGTCTTCGGCATTGCAAGGCGGGTTCCTCCTCCGAATACTTCATAGAAGATTTTGAACACGAGGATAGAGTCCGGTTCTGCAAAATAAGTTCCACATAGCATCGCAGAGAGAAGAATATTTGCACAAATCTAATCTGCCGAAGTATTCCACAGCATGACATCACGCCACAGCCATGCCTTTATTCTAATCGTTTTACTATCCCACCTCAGCACATTTAGCGAGGCGGTTTCCTTGGCACGTCTTGTCAAAGCAGAGATCGTGTCCCCATATTCCGGGATTCTCATCAATACGGGCGTGGGTAACCCAACCGTGCCATCAATCATGGCGCTTGGGAGATAAGCGAGTTTTACCAGGCTGGTGGGGCACATAGCTCCGTCCGCCCATATAAGGGGATAAGGATCCACCTTTTTCATCTACGCCTTCTTCCTCCTTCGCTTATTCATTTCTGCGCACTCGAGCTCCAGTGCCCAAGTCCGCACTTCCCACCTCAACCTTCTCCAGCCATGTCCGGAGTGGGAGGCAGGTGGATGGCCTCCTCCGTCACGGAGGGGCACATCAAAAAGCTGAGGAAAGCCGGATACTTGTCCAATGACGTTGCGCACCGGCTCCCAGACGAGGGGCAGCTTATCCCCACCCCCAGGACCCATGAGAGGGTGGTGTTCCTTCCCCATTTCCTCCATGGACTGGGCTTCCCACTCCACCCATTCTTCCAGGGGCTCATGTTCTACTACGGCCTTGATTTCCACGATCTGGCCCCGAACTTTATCCTCAACATCTCGACGTTTATCGTTGTGCGCGTGGCCTTCCTCCGCATCAAGCCCCACTTCGGCTTATGACTGAAGACCTTCAATGTCAAACCGAAGGTAGTGGGCGGCCAGCAAGCGGAGTGTGGAGGCGCCATGTTGGGCAAGATGCCCAACGTCATATGGCTCGAGGGCTCCTTTGCGGAAAGCATCAAAGGGTGGCAATCGGGGTGGTTCTACATCACTGAGCCGCGTGACCCTGAATGGGAAGCGGCCCCGAATTCCGATCTGGCATCCCCACACGGCATACCTCCTGGAAAGAGACGGGCCTATCGTGGGGTAATTCGGGAGAGCTGACCGGACTCTAAACCTGCGTGCAAAACCTGATGGACAAGAAGGTTAAACTTGTCAAAGTGGTCCAGGTCATGCTCTTCCGCCGGATCCTCCCGTGTCAACGACGGGCTTTTAACTTGTGGGAGTTCGACCCGGCCCAACACCAAACTTTGTCCAGGCTTTTTGACACAACGCACGAGGATGCTTGGAAGGTGCTATTCAAGGGCGCCGAGGTTCCCCATCCCATTACCGAGGATCGCAGATTCTGCACGAAGCGGCAAGCCAGCGTGGTAAGCTTGTTTTACCCTTTACGGGACACTCGTTTTTCATAGTTTGACTCCATGCGGGATTCTCTGTTCCAGTTCCTTTGACAGGACTGGCAGAAGAAGTCCGGACAGATCGACTGTCCGGCTCCTTTTCCCAAAGGCCCAGCAGATGCCCGCTTGGCGAAGCTGCTGGTCCCGGCACCTCACGTGGTGCTGGAGAAGAAGGCCACGGGAACTCGAAAAAGTTCCTGGCGCCAGGTGGTGTCGGATTCATCGTCCGATGACTCCAAAGCGCCCTCCTCCCATGAAGACGTGGAGGAGGAAGAAGAGGCCTCTCCCCCTCCAACGGGGGGAGGAAAGAAAAGGAAGGCTACCCCAACTAGGGGGGCCGGAGGGTCCAAGAAGGGAAGGAACCTTCCTCCGAACCACTCCGCCAATGCCGACGACGGCGAGGAGGAGTGGCCATCCAGGGCCAAGCCCCTGGCAAAATCGTAAGTAACTGGATACCAGAATAACTCATGGCGTTCCTTTATTGCACGGTGTCTTCTGACGCCGAATATAATCATGCAGTCCGCCCAAGGTCCAGCTCAACGCTTCGTCGAGCGGCTCCCTGGATTCGTTGGATGTGAATAGTCTTTCACTCCCGACCGCTACCTCCCCTCACCCTACGGATGATGCCGAGGTGGAGTCCCGAAAGGGGCCAAGCTAGGAGGAGGTGGTCCTGGAGGCGCCGCAAGGCGACCTCCCGGACTCCAGGCACCAAGGGGACAAAACCCCAAAGGGCTCTAAGTCCGGCCCTGGGCCGGACACCGCACCGGAACCTTCAATGATTCTGGAGTCCCGCAGGCGGCCCCCTAGTAAGAAGGACAAGCCAGCGACGCCGGTGACCTCCATCCAACCGGAGGCACCGGATAATTTGCTGGAGGTGCTTAACGGCGCCTTCATCGACGAGGAGCACCGCACTATTATGAGTGCGGTGATCCAGAAGGTTCAGTCCGCCAAGAGCGGGCTGACGGAAGCCTCTGCCAGCCTTTTAATAGGCTTTGAGGTATGTATTTGAGATATGTAAAATATTACCGCATAGACAGTAGCCCCTGATGCTCAGTTTGGTGTTCGGAAAGAAAAGCCGAACTGAGGATCTAAAAAGATATACGCAGGAGTCTAACATAAGTATGTCAATACGGGAATGCAGGCTGCACTGCTGACATCTGCCGCACTGACTGCGGAGGTCGATGCATTGAAGCAGAACCTCGAGCGGTCCGAGAACGAGCTCGGCCTTGCCAAGAAGCAGCTCGAGGACAAGGAAGGTAAGTAGTACCTTATATAAGTATATATAAAAAGATCTGGTTGCAAATAATGATAGGACCAACGTGAGTATTACAGGGGCCACAACCGAGGTGACGACCCTGAAGGAAGCGCTATCCAAGGCCAAAGACAATGCGGCCGTGGAGCGCACCGAGCGAGAAAAGCAGGAGGCGCAGGTGGCGGAAGTGCGGCAAGAGCTCCATGCTCTTGTGAAAAAACACGAGAGGTTGGAGCTTGACTCAAAGACTCGAGAGTCCGATCTTGCCTCGGCCCTTGAGAGCGCCAAATCTTCCAAGGCCGAAGACCAAAAGGCTCTCCAAGAAATTGAGGTGATGAAGAAGATAGCGGCGGCTAAGGCATTCTTTATGCAAGGCAAGCACGTGAAAGTGAATTACTTGTTTCTTACCCGAGTCCAGAGCTCTCCAGGAGCATTCGCTGATCTGCCCCGTAGTGTGTCTGACGCTGACGCATTCTACCAAGCCGAGGAATGGAAAGCTCGACGGAGAAGGTGTTCTGGTCCCAGTATGGTGAGGCCGGACACCCAGTGCCCTTGAGCGACCAGCTGAAGTAGCTGGTCGATCTCCATAAGGCAGCCGAACAGGCCATGAAGGGCCTTATAGTCCGGCTATGGCCTGGGGAGGTCATGCCTGGGAGCTACTTTGGGCTGGTGAGGCGGCTGGCGGATGCCTGTCCTTGGCTTGAGGTCATCAAGCACTCCGTATGCATCGAAGGCGCCCGTAGGGCTCTTGCCCGTGTTAAAGTACACTAGGGCAAGATGGATGCTGAGAAGCTGGTGACAGATGGGCCACCGGAGGGGAAGGAGCATCGCAAGCCCAAGATGTATTATGAGGGCGTCCTGATGGGTGCCCGCCTTGTGGCGGGTGAGTGTTCCAAGGATGTAATTTTTGAGTAAACTCGCTCGTGTTATCCTGTGCGCTGAAAACTTGTGCATATGCGCTAAGCAACGCTTGTTGAATTTAAAATAGTACCTTCCGTGCGTCCGTTTATTAAATCTGAGAGATGTCGAGTCATCGGCTTCTACCCCCATGCCACTAGTGCTGGGGTGTTCGAGATAAACCTGAGCGCTCTTGTTCCCATTCTTGGGTCCTTCGAGGGAGGCACTCAACACAACGAACAAGGCAATCAGACTATAATGCTTTATCACTCTCACTTAGCCATAGAATTCTATAATTTTAAATTTCGGCGAAGCCCCTAGTATTCGGAAGACCGAGTTCGAGGCGCTATCCATGCCTAGGCCGGACAAAGCTAGATCCTCGCTCTAAGCGGCATAAGTCTTTAGGGACTCGAAACCTCTCAAACAGCGACCGGCTCTCGCCCTATCATGACGGTCAGTTTTAGCTTTCTCTACTGAGGTGCTTAACCCAGCTCAACTGGGGCACAATTGCAGTAGTTCTCCCAGTGCTACCTTAGCTGATATAACAGAACGTAAGGTACCAAAACATGGGAGCCGGGCAAACGCAACTATTGACCCAAGACATGATTCGGAGCCGATGCATATAATGCTATAAGTTCGGGGTGCTGCACTCATGAGAGTGTTCGGACTTCTCACACCATATTCTGGGGTACTTAAGCCCCTGGTGTATTGGCCGTACCAAAGTGTACGGTTGCTGTCGGGGAAGCTGATCCACGAACACCTATGGGGCCGGCGGACCGAGCCCCTTTCTGTTCGGCGGGGGGCGGAGATCGCACGAAGAGCGGATCGAGGCGAAGCACATGAGCAGTTTACCCAGCTTCGGAGCTCTCCGGAGAGACAATACTCCTACTACTGCTTGTCTGATTGTATTGTGTTCTTGCTCAAGAGCGCTGAGTGCTACAGTACACTCTAGCTGCTAATGAGACCGAGCGTGTGTCATTTTCTGGGTTCGAACCCCCTCTACGTTGCGCATGGGCCTCCTTTTATACGCTCAAGGGGTCACCGACAGGTGGCAACGTAGACGAGGGTAAAAATGGAAAAGGAGTTGCGGTTGGTACAGCTACCTGCACAGTGCATGCTACCTAACCCTGACGGTAGGGGACAAAGGCATTAAATGCCCGTCTGTGTTCGCCACGATGGTAATCTTATCAGCGTCGCTTGCGAGCTCGCACCGCTGGCTGCTCAGCCTCCTGCCACGCGCGCCTGGGAAGGCCCCAGGGCGACACGTTGGTGGATGCGCTAGAGCGTGGGTGCAGAGTGGTAACCTGCCGCGGCAAGCGCCTTGCCGCGGCCGTTGTCTTGTCGCGTCCGGAAGCTTGTCGCTCATCGGGTCTTGCCGGGAAGCGTGGCGCGTCGCGGCAAGTTCCTCGAAATGCCTTGGTTGGCCTTCCCGGCAAGCTCCTCTTGCCGGGGCCTTGTCTCCTTGGCTTGAATACTTTATTCTTGAGTGGCTCCAAGGGAACCACGGAGGACCTTGGCGGTCGCCCGGCAAGTCTTGCCGCGGGGTGCTGCAACTGCCCGTGCACAAGTTCGGGATACTAGGGTACCCCTACTCTAGTACACCGATAGGAGCCCCCGGGCCTGGGCCACACACGGTGCCGAGCGCTGTTGGGCCAGGCCCAAAGCAGGGCACGGGCACGTGCGGCCTGGGTCACGCCGTATCTTACTCCGTATCCACCGCACTCTCCCCGAACGGCACGCGTTGAATGCGGCATCGTGGGAGAGATCGTGGGTGGTTTCTTTATTCGGAAGGGCGAAATGTCCGCCCCCTCCCTCTTTATAAGCAGGGGAAACAGGGGTAGTTTGCCCACTTCGCCGGTTGTTACTCCATTCTCGAAAATCTCCGCCGCTCCCCCCTTCTTCTCAAAGCCGAAAGAGAGCAGCGCTCCGCCCCCCATCGCCACCGGCGCCGCCAACGCCGTCGATCTCCCCCGCCACCTCCGCCATGGCTCCGAAAACCGACAAGGGGAAGGGCGTGAAGTCGGCCGAGGCGCAGCGGCTTGCGGCGCTGCAAAAGGAGCGGGCCATCTTCCCCCCTCAGCTTGACGCAAAGGAGCTGAGGGAGTACTACTACCTTTTCTGGTCGACGGAGACGCGAGCGCATCCGCGCACGAAGGTACTCCCGGCTACCGCTTCGAGACTGGCTCCGAACGGGTATCCCTTCTTTGCGCTGTTCTTCTACTGCGGGCTCTGCCCGCCCTACTCTGAATTTTTCTGTGACATCATGAACACCTACGGGTTCCACCTCCTTGACTTCACCCCCAATGTTGTCCTAACCATGGAAGTTTTTGCACATCTGTGCGAAAACTTTGTCGGAGTCCATCCAAACGTAGCCCTCTTCCGCCACTTCTTTATGCCCCGAGTCGAGAGAGGAGAGCCCCTTGCCGGCGGAATCGCTTGGATCTCGAGAACTGGCAAGAAGGATGCTTATCTGGAGGGAGAGCTCCGCAGCAAATGGGAAGAATGGAGAGCAGAGTGGTGCTGGATTGTAGAGGAGAACCCGCAGCCATTTACCGCCCTGCGCCAAGCCCCAGTAGTGCGCGGCAACGATTGGAGCAATGTGGCCCCGGAAGACGATAGGCTGAAGATTGCCGTCACCCGCATCCTTCGCCTCAGGCTTGCCGGGCTCACTGTAGGCGCAGTTGGCGCAGATTTTCTTCGCCACCGCATCGCCCCCCTGCAGGAGAGGAGGAGACCAGCCTGGGAGTTCCAGAACTCAGCGGATATCATGAGGCTGCGCCCGGGCCTCAACTTCAACTTCACTGTCCTGGAGCTGGACGCGATGCTCCTGGAGCTGTTCAAGCGCGATCCTCAACATCCATTCATGTTGCCGCAGGATGTCGTTCCGCTGTGCAACAATTCTTCGCTCGACCGCATCCGCGCAATGATGCCGCTTGCGACTCGCACGGAATCATCCCGACTTGGCAAGAGCCTGCAGACGACGTCGTGCGGGATTTGTTTGATGGCCTGGTAGAAGTGCCGGTCCGCGCTGATGAGCAGAAGAGGCTCACCCGCGACACCACCGATGATGAGATGTAGCGCATCGACACCAGGCTGGAAGAGGCGGCAGCAGCCGCTGCCGCGGGCGTGTTTGGATTCAGCGTGGAGGAGGGAGAGGCAGCAGAGGCGGCAAGCCTTGCCGAGCGAGAGGAGTTCGTTGGCGAGGAAGAGCTTGCCGGGCATGAAGCTGAGCCGAGCGAGCCCAGCAAGGGAGAGCCTGTCGGACCCGAAGCTTCGGACAGCTTGCCGCAGGCGGAGCCCCCAGCCCCGCCAAGAAGGCGTCTCCGCAAGGCCACGGATGTAGCGGGGCGGCAGACGGGTCAACAGCCGCCGAGCCGCGTGACACGCTCTACCGCGGCAAGCACTGTTGCCGCGGGAGCGCCTCACGCCGCTGCGGCAACCGGAGCTGGGTCTTCCCAGTCCACCGCTACTGCTCCTGCCAAGTGGACAAGGGAGCCTTCTCCTCCGCCTCGTCGCACCGGAGGCGAGCCGGACTTCGATCTCTCCGCGCTCAGCTCCGACGAGGAAGAAGAAGAGTAAGATTTCTTGTTGTGCTTGCAGTTCTTCAATTCTTGCTGTCTTGTCTCGTATCTGACTTGCTTTACCCTGAACTCATTCCTTTTCAGGACTCTGGCCCAGAGAGCGGCAAAGAGATCCAAGGCCCCGGTGATTGTCATTGAGGACGACCCCACCACGACGGCAGAGGACATGTCCGAGACCACCTTGTCGGACCCGACAACCATTCCTCAAAGCAGCCCCCAGCACAGCCCTCCACGTAAGTACATAGTTTACTTCCTACTTTCAGGCGCGCGTGGGTGCTCTTCCTTTGTTGATATCTGAGTGTTGGTTCGTGCAGGAGCAGAGCAGCCTCACCAGGAGAGCCCGGAAGCCGCTCCCGAGGTGCCATCTGCCTCGACTACACCGCCAAGGGAGGATTCCCCGGCAAGGGAGCGTTCTCCGGCAAGGGAGAATTCTCCGGCAAGGGACAGTTCTCCGGCAAGGACAGCACTGGCGATCCTCCGGTGGTTGAGACCTCGACCGCAGATCCAGGTAATCCTCTTGCTTGAAAACTCCCCTTGGATTCTTCTTCTTCTGATTTTCTTTTTGAATATTTGCTTGACCTTTCTCCCCTCTTCGATCGCCAGATCCACCTGCCACGGAGCCGATGCAAACCGAGGCCGCCGGCGAGGAGAACACGCGCGGCAGCAACGACGACGCTGCCGCCACCGAAGAAGAGGCCGGCGCTGATGATCCCGCCAGCGAAGAGGCCGCCAAGGCTGCCGTCGCAGAAGCTGGCGAGGGATCTGGCGATCGCACTGACGGCCCCGAGGCCGCAGGAGCGCCAGGCGCTGCGTCGACCGCCGATCCCTCCGCCTATGCTGCTGCGCCAAGCTCCGAAGAGCCCCAGCCCGGCGCCTACTTGAAGGCCGGCGACGGTATCTTCATCAAGCTCCCCTGGGCGTCAAGCTCCAGGGCGCCGGTCGAAGGAGAAATTTTGGACGGAGAAGTGCTCGCCTCCGCTGGGCTGACGCTGGTCGACGCGCCAAGCAGCAGCAGCGACGAGTCTGAGGAGGAGCGGCTGCTGCGGAAGCTGTTGTCGCTCTACCGCGCCCGACAAGCCAAGTTGGCGTCCCGAGAAGCACTTGTCGCGAGGGCGGGAGTGGATATTGAGAAGCGCGCTGAGGAGCTCCGGGGTCTCAGGCAGGAAACTCTCCGATCCCTGGCGGGGGAGCGGGAACAAGTCGCCGAGGAGCGGAAAGCTTTTCTCCTCGCGAAGGCTGAGGTTGAAGAGCAACAACGGCTTGTCGCTGAAAATCTATTTGCGCAGGAAGGAGAGTTGGCGCAGCGCAAGGTCAACCTTGACAGCCACGAGGAGGAGCTTGCCGCGCGTGAGCAAGCAATTGGTGGGGCTCTCAGGGAAACAAGGGATGCTGCCGAAGCTGCCGAGGCCGCCAAGAAGGAGCTGGAAATGAAGGTAGCACAGCTGGAGGCTGATCTCCGGGCGAGCGGCGAGGAGCTTGCCGTTCTCAAGCGTGAGCGCGAGAAGGATGCCGCCGCTCGTGGCGAGCTGCAGGGTCTTCTCGCTGAGAGAAGCAAGGAGCTTAGCGCCGCCAAGGATTCTAATGCAGATCTCGAGTTGAAGCTGGCCACTTTGACTCAGACGCTAGACAGCGCCAGGGAGTGGGAGGTGGCCTTGTCGAAGAAGATCAAGGCCAACGAGGCGCTGCTGGCGAATGCTGCTGCCGCCCACGACGCCTTCAGGGAGACTGTGGAGCACTGGACTGAGGGTCTTGTGGATCTTGCCGCCGCCATCGACGGGGAGCTGGCGCAGCTCGGGATGGAGGATCTCGGGTACTCCTCCGACGAGCACCTCCAACCCAGCGCCAAGCTCAGCTTGTTCTTCAAAGGCGTGGCGACGGCCCCCAGCGACTCCGGGAGAAGATCCCAAAGCAGCTGGTCGACGAGTCGCGCAAGATCTGCGCAGGAGCTCTCCAGAAGGTGCTGATGAAGGTGGCCTTCCGCAACCCAGGCCTCAACTTCACCAACGTCCTCAAGTCCTTGCCGCTGGATGCTGATCTGGAAGTGCTCAAGGCCCTTGTCGCACCCATTGTGGACAAGGTGAGCGGAATCAAGAGGGTTGAGGGCGATCGCGTAGATTAGGCCGCCCGTTTTCTCTTTCTCCTTTTCGCTGCTAGTCATGTCATGAGAACAATCTGTTAGAGCTGCGACAAGCTATCTTGTAATATAACTCTATTTTGGGTAGAGATTTTCTATGTTATTTCCTTTACTTGATTCCTTCCTTTGTATGTTTCTGCCCTACGCTTTTAGGGAACTTGCCGGCGCAGGCACCTTAGCCGCGAGCGCTGAGTGCGGGACGTCAGCAGCCTGCTGGCGGTGTCGCTATCGAAAAGAAACCTTGTCGCAACTAGTCGCAGCTCACTTAAATTGTTGAGCGGACTCGAAACAAAGTAAGGGCCCAACTAGCTACGAGTTGGTTCCTCCGCGCACAGGTTTTCCATACAAAGCACGGTCGTTCGAGGAAAATAACTTAAAAATAAAAACTAATTGCTCAAACTTTGGCAACTTAGCTTTTCTGTCGCTTGCTTTCTGGTAAGGCGAAACTTCCTTGAACGATGCCTGGTCCACACCATTATCTTCTCCTTCCCCCCGGCAAACTTGTGGGCGAGGGAACCTTCCTTTCCTTTGAGAAAGAGAAAGAAGAGAAAATAAAGATATGGAGCCTTAGGGCTCGTTATTGCTTACCGGGGGTAGGTGCTGCACAAAGTGTCAGATAACGCATGCAAAAATAAAGTAGATAGCATGATATTGACAAGATGTGCAGAGCACATGAATTTTACTTATGCACGGGATCTGGGCCCGGCTTTGTACAAAGGATTACATGCAACATCGGCAAGACTTGTACAAAAGGTGGTTGCCGGAACGGGTTCCGGCAACCGCGCCCTACGGGTAAAACTTACGAAGATGCTCAATGTTTTAGGAGTTGCTCACCGGAATGCCATCTTCGGTCTCAAGGCGGACAGCGCCAGGCCTAGTGACTCGTTTCACCCGATAAGGGCCTTCCCACTTCGGCGTCAACTTGTTGGAATTCTTGGCGGACTGAACGCGCCGAAGAACAAGGTCGCCTTCCTTGAAACTTCTGGCATTAACTTTGCGGCTATGGTAGCGGCGCAAAGCTTGCTGGTATCGAGCAGCTCGTACAGCAGCCTGAAGACGGTCCTCCTCAAGGAGCAGTGCGTCATCTTGTCGCAGCTGCCCTTGCTCAAGCTCATCATAAGCGAGCACTCGAGGTGACCCATATACGAGTTCCGTGGGGAGAACTTCCTCTGCTCCATAGACTAGATCCAAAGGTGTCTGGCCAGTAGCTCGATTTGGCGTCATCCTGATCGACCAAAGAACCACCGGCAGCTCCTCGATCCAGTTCCTTCCGCACTTGCGCAGCCTGTCGAAAGTTCTGGTCTTGAGCCCGCGCAGCACTTCAGCGTTTGCCCTCTCTGCTTGACCGTTGCTTCTCGGATGAGCAACAGAAGCGAAGCAGACCTTGGCGCCAAGATCTTGGACGTACTGCATGAAGGTGCGGCTCGTGAATTGCATGCCGTTGTCGGTGATGATCCTGTTAGGGATCCCGAAGCGGCAAACAATCGACCTGAAGAACTTGACTGCTGACTGTGCTGTCACCTTCCTCACTGCTTCCACTTCTGGCCACTTTGTGAACTTGTCGATTGCAACGTACAAGTACTCAAAGCCCCCAACAGCTCGGGGAAAGGGGCCGAGGATGTCGAGCCCCTAGACCGAAAATGGCCAGGATAAAGGGATCGTCTGGAGAGCTTGAGTTGGCTGGTGTATCTGCTTAGAATGGAATTGGCACGCTTCACACTTGGTTACTTGTGCAGTCGCATCCTGGAGGGCTGTCGGCCAAAAGAAACCTTGCCGGAACGCTTTGCCGGTAAGTGCTCTTGCGCCAATGTGGTGACCGCATATGCCTCCATGTATCTCTGCCAACAGCTTTTGTCCGTCTTCCCGGTGAATACACTTCAATTTCACGCCGTTGAGTCTTCTTCTATACAGTGTGTTGTCAACAAACTGGTACATACTTGACTGCCGGGCTACTCTTTCCGCTTCTTCTTGCTCTTCGGGAAGTTCTCCTGTCTGAAGGAAATGGACAATCTGCTGTGCCCATGTTGGAGCTTGCGGCTCGACAACAAGGACTAAAGGCACATCTGCTGCTGCGGGAACATCCGCTTCTACGGCAAGAACTTGCGGCTCAGCTGGAGCTTGATGTTCCCCGGCAAGCTTGCCGGAGCAAAGCTTGCCGGGAGCGTCTGCTTCAATGGAACAAACCCTAAGGCTTGCCGGAGCAAACTGCTCCTTAGCATCCTTGGTGTTCATTTTGAGGACCTTCTTGGCGGCGGCTTCGGGGAGCTCTGCCGGAAAATAGTCATCAGAAATCAACTTCCTCTTTTTGCCCTGTCCAATTGATGGTGTTACGGATGGTTGAGTCAGCTTGAGCACAAAGATCCCTGGTTCCACAGGTAACTTAAGTGCAGCGCATTTCGACAGGCCATCGGCAATGTCATTTTGAGCTCTTGGAACATGTTCCATTTGCAGGCCGTCAAAGTGCTCTTCTAGCTTTCTCACTTCATCAACATAAGCTTCCATCAACGGACTCTGATAATTCTTGTTCACTTGGCGGATGACAAGCTGTGAGTCACCCCTGACAATGAGCTTCTTGATCCCAAGGTCTGCTGCGATCCTGAGACCGGCAAGCAATCCTTCATACTCTGCAGTATTGTTTGTGGCTTGCTCCTTGGGAAAGTGCATCTGGAATACATACTTGAGGTGCTCTCCGGTGGGTGCAACTAGTAGCACGCCCGCACCAGCGCCTTGCAGCGAGAAGGCACCATCAAAGTACATCAGCCACTCTTTGCTTGCTTCCTTGACAGGGATGCTCGTTTCTGGAATTTCTTCATCTGGTGTTGGTGTCCATTCTGCTATGAACTCTGCTAATGCTCTGCTTTGGATAGTTGAAGTGCTTTCAAACTTGAGGCCAAAGCTTGACAGTTCCAGCGCCCACTCGACAATCCTGCCTGTTGCTTCTGGATTTTGCAGTATCCTCTTCAGCGGAAAACAAGTGACGACTGTGATCTCATGTGCTTGGAAGTAATGGCGCAGCTTTCTCGAGGCCATGAGGAGGCAGAAAAGCAATTTCTGCACACCAGAGTACCTTGACCTAGCCCCCTGCAGAAGGGAACTGACAAAGTAAACTGGGCGCTGCACCATTCTCTTCCGCATCTTCTCATGCTCCTGCGCAGATCCATCCTTGTCGGGACCAGAGCTTGCCGGTGAAGTCCTCTTCTTGTCGCTGGATGCATCTGCCGTGGTTGCTGGCTCATCATCCGCCTCCCTCTCCGCTACTAACGCAGCACTAACCACTTGATTGGTCGCCGCTATATACAGCAGCAACTTCTCTTGTGGCTTAGGTGCGACAAGTGTTGGAGTGGAGGACAGGTATCTCTTCAAGTCCTGCAGCGCAGCCTCCGCTTCCGGAGTCCATTTCATTGGACCCGCCTTTTTCAATATTTTGAAAAATGGCAGGGCGCGCTCAGCAGACCTAGAGATAAACCTGCTGAGAGCAGCTACGCAACCGGCAAGTCTTCGTACATCCTTGACGCACTTCGGTGCTTCAATCTGCTCAATGGCCTTGATCTTGTCGGGATTGGCTTCAATTCCGCGTTGAGACACAAAGAACCCGAGAAGCTTGCTGGAGGGGACTCCAAACACGCACTTCTCGGGGTTAAGCTTGAGGTTGATCCTACGCAGATTTGCAAAGGTTTCGTCTAAATCTTGAATCAGAGTCGCCTTGTCCTTGCTCTTGACCACTATGTCATCCATGTAGGCTTCCACATTTCTATGCATTTGCGGTTCAAAAGCGTCATGGACTACCCTTGCAAATGTTGAACCAGCATTCTTTAAACCGAAAGGCATCCGTACGAAACAGTGTGTGCCACATGGGGTGATGAATGTGGTCTTCTCCTCATCCTCTTCTGCCATGAAGATCTGATGGTATCCTGAGTATGCATCAAGAAATGAAAGCAAGTCACATCTGGCTGTGGAGTCAACAATCTGGTTGATGCGCGGCAAGGGAAATGGGTCTTTGGGACAAGCTTTATTAACATCGGTAAAGTCAATACAAAGCCTCCATTTCCCGTTTTCCTTACGCACGACTACAGGATTGGCCAACCACGTAGGATGGAGCACTCCTCTGACAAGGCCTGCTGCTTCCAATTTCTTGATCTCTTCTGCAATGAATTCTTGGCGCTCCAATGCCTGTTTCCTGACTTTCTGCTTGACGGGCCGCGCATGAGGGTAGATGGCAAGATGGTGCTCGATTACTTTCCTGGGAACACTGGGGATGTCAGACGGTTGCCACGCAAACACGTCGACATTCGCCCGCAGGAAAGCAACGAGCGCCCTTTCCTATTTAGGGTCAAGAGTGGCACTGATGGTGAAGGTACCACCAGTGCCGTCCTCCTTGGCGGACACCTTCTTGGTCTCTGGTGGAGCTGCCATTGTCTTCTTACACTTGCCGGTGGAGCTTTATGGTGCGTCCTCGACGGTAGCGCAGCACTCCGAAGAGGTGCGCTTGCCGGAGTGGGCATCAGAACTCTTGCCGGACTTGGTCTTCTTCTTCCCCCCGGGAGCTTCAACGGCAAGTGACCTGCGATCTGTTGCGGCTGCTGCTTCCCGGTAGATCTTGTCGGCGCAGATAAGAGCATCCTTCTTGTCGCCAGGGACAGAGATGACACTTATGGGGCTTGGCATCTTTAGCACGTTGTATGCATAGTGAGAGGCTGCCATTAACTTGGCGAGTGTTGGACGGCCGAGTATCCCATTGTAAGGCAATGGAAAGTCAGCAACGTCAAAGGTGACCCTCTCAGTCCTGAAGTTCAACTCGCTGCCAAATGTCACCGGCAACGTAATCTTTCCCTTCGGCTTGCTCCTTCCCGGATTGATTCCTTGAAATGTGCCGGTCTCTTCGAGCTCGCCATCAGGGATCTGAAGCTTCTGGAGTACCGCGGAGGAGATCAGGTTCAAGCCAGCCCCGCCGTCAACTAGCATCTTAGTGACCTTGAGGTTGCGGATAGTTGGTGAAACCAACACCAGCAAGCACCCGACCGCTGTTATGCGATCAGGGTGGTCCTCAATATCAAAGATGATAGGCGTGCTGGACCATTTTAGAGGCTTGCGTGACTCGATGGGTGGTTCTGCTGCATTGACTTCCCGCACCCACTGCTTGAGCTGGCGGTGTGAAGTATGCAGAGAAGCACCACCGTCAACGCACAGGACCTCTGTGGCTTTCTGGAACTCCTGCTCATCGGTCTCATCTTCATCCATATCTTCATCGTCGTCGTCATGTTCATCCTTGTCGCGGCCGCGGGGAGGTCTGTCTCCTTTCCGCTGCTTGGCCTTGCCGCGGCGTCCTCCTCGGCCGGGACGTTTCTTGCTAGTTCCTCCAGCACCTTCCTGGGCTTTCTCCTTGTCGCGTCGCTCGTATTCAGCCTTTTGCTGTTCGACAAGCTGCTCGACCTTCTTGCAGCTCTGGAGGTCATGGCCCTTGTTGCGGTGGATCTTGCAGTACTGCTTGTTGGTGTCGTCCTGCTTGTCGGTGACCGCCACTGCTGCGGCAACCTCCTTGCCGGAGCTACCAGCTTTGGGTTTCTTGTCGGACTGCTCAACGACTAGCACCTCTGTGCCTTTCTTCTTCCTGTTGTTCCGCCGCCGGTTTTTCTTTGCCGGGGCAGTCTCCTCACTATCAGATACTCCTACTCCTGTATTCTCTCCGGGGAGTTTGCTCCCTTCCTCAGCACGCGCACACTTGTCGGCCAGGGCATATAGCTCACTGACATCTCTGATCTTGCACATCGCCATCTCCTCCCGCATCCTGCGGTTTCGCACGTTCTAATGGAACGCGCTGATTACCGCGGTAGGGTGGACATCTGGGATGTTGTGCTGTACACGGCTGAATCTCTGAATGTACTTGCGCAGGGGCTCTCCTTCCTTCTGGGCGAGCAGATGAAGGTCGCTCTCTTGGCCATGAGGCTTGTGGCCGCCTGTAAAGGTGCCGACAAACTGATGGCATAGGTCTGCCCAGGAGGATATGGAGTTGTCTGGCAAGTGCATGAGCCAGGATCTGACATTGGGCTTGAGCACCAGCGGGAAGTAGTTGGCAAGGATCTTGTCGTCCCGTCCCCGGGCAGCTTGCACCGCGATGGTGTAGATGCTGAGGAACTCCGATGGATGCGACTTGCCGTCGTACTTCTCTGGTACATCTAGCTTGAAATTCTTCGTGCTGGGCCACTAGACTTGCCTTAGCTCACGAGTGAACGTAGGGCAACCTACCGCGTATGGCAAGTCGCCTGGTTCCCCTGGCGCATGCATGTCAACAGAGGGCCCAGCACGCTTGTCGGATTGACGTCGCGCTTCTCTTCGGCGCTCGATGCGAGTACGAGCGTCTTCTTGCTGTCGTTCGTGAAGAACTTGGCGCTGATCGCGACGAGCTCGTGGATCTGATGATGCGGTGGATTCGCTGTTGAGGTGGATCCGACGAGTCGGCGATCTTCGCCTTCGGGGTGGAGAGTGCATGGTGGTTGCACCCCCACCGGTTTCGTTGCCACCGGCTCGTGCCTGGCAGTCCTCCCGTGGCCGCGATGCACTTGGCTGCCGCGGAGTGTCGCCGTTGGCAAAGCCGATGAGACTCTGAATGGTGGCCCTCCATTGATCGATCTTGTCTTCCGCTGCAGGGTAATCCAGGAGTAGTTGAGCTCGCGCCAAAGCTTCTGCTGGAGTGGTGGGCGGCAGTGGCGAACGATGCGAGGAGCGGGATATGCTCGAACATCTAACTATGTTAGAAGGAGCAGTATCCCGTCCAGGCGACCGTGTCTCGCTCGTGCCAGCACGTTGGCGTGCATGCTGGTCTTGAGAACCCTGAGATCCACCAGCTCGATCTTGTCCCAACGAACGTATGGTACTGCGAATACCATGACGTTGTCGGTCCTGCGCCTCCTGAGATGGGTGCGGTACATGTACGGACGCCGAGGTCTGTGCAGCCTTATCCTTGGACCTGGCAGCGTCGTGAGCTTCCTCGTCGGCGTCCGTTCTTCCGCCAGCGTCTACTCCACCACCTGTTTGCTCCAGTGGTGGTGGAAGTGACGTGGACGGAGCAACTACCGCCGAAGTTTTCTTCTTCGGTGGCATGTCGATGAAGAAGATGAAGATCTAGATCGTGTGAACGCAGGATCAGGTTCACACAACCTCGACGCCCCCTACCTGGCGCGCCAAAGATGTCGGGGAAGCTGATCCATGAACACCTATGGGGCCGGCGGACCGAGCCCCTTTCGGTTCGGCGGGGGGCGGAGATCGCACGAAGAGCGGATCGAGGCGAAGCACACGAGCAGTTTACCCAGCTTCGGAGCTCTCCGGAGAGACAATACTCCTACTGCTGCTTGTCTGATTGTATTGTGTTCTTGCTCAAGAGTGTTGAGTGCTACAGTACAATCTAGCTGCTAACGAGACCGAGCGTGTGTCATTTTCTGGGTTCGAACCCCCTCTACGTTGCGCATGGGCCTTCTTTTATACGCTCAAGGGGTCACCGACAGGTGGCAACGTAGACGAGGGTAAAAATGGAAAAGGAGTTGCGGTTGGTACAGCTACCTGCACAGTGCATCCTACCTAACCCTGACGGCAGGGGACAAAGGCATTAAATGCCCGTCTGTGTCGCCCAAACAGTGCAGAAAAGGACCGTCAGGGACGCCACCGTTCGCCACGATGGTAATCTTGTCAGCGTCACTTGCCACCTTGCACCGCTGGCTGCTCAGCCTCCTGCCACGCGCGCCTGGGAAGGCCCCAGGGCGACACGTTGGTGGATGCACTGGAGCGTGGGCTTAGAGTGGTAACCTGCCACGGCAAGCGCCTTGCCGTGGCCGTTGTCTTGTCGCGTCCGGAAGCTTGTCGCTCACCGGGTCTTGCCGGGACGCGTGGCGCGTTGCGGCAAGTTCCTCGAAATGCCTTGGTTGGCCTTCCCGGCAAGCTCCTCTTGCCGGGGCCTTGTCTCCTTGGCTTGAATACTTTGTTCTTGAGTGGCTCCAAGGGAACCACGGAGGACCTTGGCGGTCGCCCGGCAAGCCTTGCCGCGGGGTGCTGCAACTGCCCGTGCACAAGTTCGGGATACTAGGGTACCCCTACTCTAGTACACCGACAGTTGCATAATGTCATAACTGAACATATTTACATAAAAAAACGAATGCAATAATAGACAAGAGCTATGTATTGTTTATTAAAAGGCTGCGGTGAAAGCAGAACGATACAAATAGTGTGATAAGCAAGAGATGGGATTATTTGACATGTCTCCCTCCAGGGGAAAGCTGTGCAACTTTATGTAAGACAGGTATTTAGCTCGTTATAGAGACCACCTGGACATTCGATGTAGCTTGCTACCTCCCTAGCTGTTGCATCGTGTGTCCGACGATTGTACTGCCGGACAGGCCTTCTGGAGAGTGGAGTCCTGAAAGTAAGAAAAAAGAAATGACAAAATTGGGAGCCCCTAGTGCGGTTGAGCCGCATTCGGGTGTGCCATGGTTGTGCCCCTCCCATTATGCCCATGGTATTTCGCGAGGGCTGGGGTTGGGGCCGCACTGCTACGCTTGCTTGGAATGTTCCATGCGGTCTTGTTGTAGGTTACTCCGGGCGCGCTTGACGGTGTCCAGACGTTTAATAGCCAGACTGGAGAATTGCCTTGAGAGGCTACTTTGTACTTCCGCCGTGAGGGCCTCCATATGTTCCTCCATTCGGAGAGAGCGTTCGGTGTTTCCATTGACCGTAATGACTCCTCGAGGGCCTGGCATCTTGAGCTTGAGGTATGCATAGTGCGGCACCGCATTGAACTTTGCAAATGCGGTTCGTCCGAGCAGGGCGTGATAGCCACTGCGGAACCGGACTGTGTAGAAGATTAACTCCTCGCTTCGGAAATTATCCGGGGATCCGAAGACCATTTCGAGTGTAACTGAGCCTGTACAGTTGGCCTCTACGCCTGGTATGACGCCTTTAAAGGTCTTGTTTGTGGGTTTAACCCTTGAGGGATCTATGCCCATTTTTCGCACTGTATACTGATAAAGTAGGTTCAGGCTACTGCCGCCGTCCATGAGGACTCTAGTGAGGTGAAATCCATCAATGATTGGGTCTAGAACCAATGCGGTGAATCCGTCGTGGCGGATGCTAGTGGGGTGGTCCCATCGATTAAAAGTGATCGGGCTGGAGGACCGCGGGTTGGACTTCGGGGCGACTGGCTCCAATGCATATACGTCCCTGAGTGCGCGCTTCCGCACCCTTTTGGGGATGTGGGTTGCGTATATCATGTTCATCGTCTGCACTTGTGGGGGAAAGACCTTCTGTCCCCTATTGTTCGGTGGCCGGGACTCCTCCTCGTCATCGCCATGCAGCCCCTTGTCCCTGTTTTCGGCACTTAACTTGCCTTCCTGCTTGAACACCGAACAATCCCTGTTGTTGTGATTGGCTGGTTTTTTCGGGGTGCCGTGTATCTGACACGAGTGATCGAGTATTCGGTCCAAACTGGACAGGCCCGGAGTATTTCTTTTAAATGGCTTTTTCCGCTGACTGGGTTTAGAGCCTCTGCATCCGGCATTTACTGTCATATCCTCAGCATTGTCGCCGTTAATGCGGCGCTTGTGCTTGTTGCGACGCGACCTGCCATTGCTGTCCTTGGTATCCGAATTACCAGGGCTCTTGGTCATGTTATTACTATGAGCTAGCCATCGGTCTTCTCCCGCGCAAAAGCGGGTCATGAGTGTTGTGAGGGCTGCCATGGATTTCGGCTTTTCCTGTCCTAGGTTCCGGGCAAGCCATTTGTCACGGATGTTATGTTTGAAGGCTGCTAGGGCCTCTGCGTCCGGACATTCGACTATTTGATTTTTCTTGGTTAGGAACCGTGTCCAGAATTGTCTGGCCGATTCCTCTGGCTGCTGAATTATGTGGCTTAGGTCATCGGCATCTGGTGGTCGCACATAGGTGCCCTAGAAGTTGTCGAGGAATGCGGCTTCCAGGTCCTCCCAGCAACCAATTGATTCTGCTGGCAGGCTGTTAAGCCAATACCGAGCTGGTCCTTTGAGCTTGAGTGGGAGGTATTTGATAGTGTGTTGATCATCACCGCGGGCCATGTGGATATGAAGGAGATAATCCTTGATCCATACCGCAGGATCTATTGTGCCATAGTGGGTTTGCGGCGCCTCTTTACTAGGCTATATCACGACGTAGCTCAAATGAGCTTTGTCTCCTGTGTTCAGCCTGGCCGTATTTGCCGTATCCGGCGTGACGGTTATCGTCACGTGTCGTGGGGCACCCACACGATCTGTAGATCGATCTTGTTTGCCTTGGCTTGTCCTCCAATATCTCTCGCAGGTCTGGCACATTTCCCCGTGCCTTGGTATTTTTTGAGCAACGCCGGGGTGCGGCTTAAGTGGATGGCCGAGAGGCCTCTCTGTCGCGGCCACGAGGTGGTCGGTTGTCCGCGTCGTGCGATGGTGATGCAGGTCTAGGTGCTTCCTCCTATAGTCGGGGTAGCAGCATGCGCTTTGGGTATCTCTTGGAGGGGCTTTCGAGTTCGTACTCTTTGGCCGCAAGGACTTTAGTCCATCTGTCGGCTAGCAGGTCTTGGTCAGCTCTAAGCTACTGTTGTTTTTTCTTGAGGCTGCTCGCCGTGGCCATAAGCCTGCGTTTGAAACGCTCTTGTTTGACGGGATCCTTAGGCACGACAAATTCGTCGTCGTTGAGGCTTGCCTCGTCTTCAGAGGGAGGCATGTAATTATCATCCTCTACCTCTCTGTCTGCCGCTCTCTCATGATGGTTGGCTTCTCCCTCCTCCTGTGTTGAATCCTGCTGGAGGGGGTTGTCTTCGGCACTGTCCGGGGTGTTATTATCTCCCGTGCCGGAATCACCGTTTTTGCTTTGGCGGGATTTAGAGCGGCACCGCTAACGCCGGCGCTTAGGCTGCTTCTTGGAGGGATCATCCTCGATTGTTCCATCGCCATTCCACTCTTTTGTGGTGTCCACCATGTATATGTCGTATGACGAGGTGGCCTTCCAGTGCCCTATAGGCACTGGTTCTTGGTCGTCTCCTACATCGGCGTCCATATCGTCGATATCTTCGGAGTCGAAGTCGAGCATGTCGGTTAAATCATCGACAGTAGCTACGAAGTGGGTGGTGGGTGGGCTTTGAATTTCTTCGTCGTCCGCATCCCAACCTTGCTGACCATAGTCCGGCCAGGGCTCTCCTGATAAGGAGAGAGACATTAGTGAATTCAGAAATGTCGCCGAAGGGCGAGTGCTGAAAGATATCTGCGGCGGCAAACTCCATGACCGGCGCCGAATTGGGTTCGATTGGCAGGGGCGCGGAAGGTTCGGAGTCCGGAGAGGAGTCCGGCACCTTGGAGTCACGAGCTTTGCAAAGGACAAGGCTGATGTTCGGCTTGATCGCCGTAGGGATTGCAGCCCCCGAGGCGGTGTCCAGCCACCTATCCTCGATTAGCGCAGTCGGCTCCGAGCTAAGGGTCGGATCGGACACTGGGGCGGCCTCCTGGGCACTGTTCGGCGGCACAGCTAGATCATGCCCATAGTGACAGTGCGGCGCGCTCAGCTGCGGCTCGAACCCGTCGAAGATCAAGTCTCCACGGATGTCGGTCGTGTAGTTCAAACTTCTAAATTTGACATGATGGCCAGGGGCGTAGATTCTGATTTGCTCCACATGGCCAAGTGAATTGGCCTGCAGTGCGAAGCCGCCGAATACAAAGATTTGTCCGGGGAGAAAAGTCTCACCCTGGACCGCATCGTTGTTGATGATCAGAGGAGCCATCGGGCCTAAAGATGACGACACAGAGGAACTCTCAATGAAAGCACCAATGTCGGTGTCAAAATCGGCGGATCTCGGGTAGGGGGTCCCGAACTGTGCATCTAGGCGGATGGTAACAGGAGACAAGGGACACGATGTTTTTACCCAGGTTTGGGCCCTCTCGATGGAGGTAAAACCCTACTCCTGCTTGATTAACATTGATGATATGGGTAGTACAAGAGTAGATCTACCACGAGATCAGAGAGGCTAAACCCTAGAAGCTAGCCAATGGTATGATTGTTGTTCGTCCTACGGACTAAAACCCTCCGGTTTATATAGACACCGGAGAGGGCTAGGGTTACACAGAGTCGGTTACAATGGGAGGAAATCTACATATCCGTATCGCCAAGCTTGCCTTCCACTCCAAGGAAAGTCCCATCCGGACACGGGACGAAGTCTTCGATCTTGTATCTTCATAGTCCTGGAGTCCGGCCGAAGGTTATAGTCCGGCTATCCGGACACCCCCTAATCCGGGACTCCCTCAATAGGTTTGCAAGAAAATAAAGAACACGTAAATATATACTAGGGGCTGTTTGGATAAAGAAGCAACAAAGTAAATAGAGCGAGGTTGGAAAAGTTGGGGTAAGAGTTGTGGAATAGTCCCTAAGCAACTGACTATGTTACTAGACCGGTAATCACTATTGCAATTCTATTTGAGGGAGAGGCATAAGCTAACATACTTTCTCTACTTGGATCATATGCACTTATGATTGGAACTCTTGCAAGCATCCGCAACTACTAAAGATTCATTAAGGTAAAACCCAACCATAGCATTAAAGTATCAAGTCCCCTTTTATCCCATACGGAAACAACCTACTTACTCAGGTCTGTGCTTCTATCACTCACGCCACCCACCATAAGAAAATCATAAACATATGGCAAACCCTACAACGGGAATCCCTCACGCTTGTGCGACATGGAGGGCACAATAGGACAGCACCAATAAAACATGCAACTCAAACCTATCATAGCAATTCATCAATCACCGATAGGACAACGAAAATCTACTCAGACATCATAGGATGGCAACACATCATTGGAAAATATTATGAAGCATAAAGCACCATGTTCAAGTAGAGGGTACAGCGGGTTGCAGGAGAGTGGACCGCTGAATATAGATGGCGGAAGGTGATGGAGATGTTGGTGAAGATGGCGGAGGTGTTGGTGAAGACCGCGGTGATGATGATGGCCCCCGGCAGCGTTCCGGCGCCACCGGAAGCAAGGTGGAGAGAGCCCCCCTTCTTCTTCTTCCTTGACCTTCTCCCTAGATGGGAGAAGGGTTTCCCCTCTGGTCCTTGGCTCCCATGGCTTGGGAGGGGCGAGAGCCCCTCCGAGATTCGATCTATCTCTCTATTTCTGTGTTCTGTTCTGGCTCTGTTTCACTATTTCGTGTATATATGGAGATCCATAACCCCGATTGGCCTGAAACCTTCGCCGTGATTTTTTTCCGAGTATTAGCTTTCTTGCGGCAAAAGAATAGCGTCAACTGCCTTATGGTGGGCTCACGAGGGTAGGGGGCGCGCCCTCCTTGTACGGGCGTGGGCCCCTACCTCGTGACCACCTCGGGCACCGTCTCGCGTGGATTTTTTTCCGAAATTTTCCATATTTTCCAAAAAATTAGCTCCGTCCATTTTTATCCCGTTTGGACTCCGTTTGATATGGATATTCTGCGAAACATAAAACATGCAATAGTTAGGAACTCGCACTGGGCACTGGATCGATAAGTTAGTCCCAAAAATAATATAAAAAGCTGCCAAAAAGTATATTAAAGTGAATAATGTTGGCATGGAACAATCAAAAATTATAGATACGATGGAGACGTATCATTGGGGACCGGTATACAGTTGCTCTATCAACGTGTAGGCTGCCTTCAGCTTCATCCGCATGTCAGAGCCCAGATGAGCAACACGGCCGCCTACAACGGTTTAAGATTTTGATGTTAAACCGGCAAATTTTAAAGATGGTTATTCAAGAGATCTTGACAGAAGTATTTACCAAATACCACAGAGGTCATGGAATTTACTTGGCGCTTCAACCTAGTCAGTTCTTCCGCCACCGGTTTAAGAGCTGACTCGGCGTCCTCAGCCCGCTTCAACAATGTTGTCTTCTCTGTTTCCCAGCTGGCATGCTCATTCTTGAACTGTTCTTTAAGTTGTTCCATGGCAGCCAAAGCGGTCTTCAGCTCATCCCTGGCCTTGGAAGTCTCTGCTAGTTTGGACTTGATGTTATCTTGAAGATCAGCAATCTGAGAGCCTTGATGATTTATATCAGCCTGCCACAGTCAGATGAGGAGCATGTAAATATTTTCTCAAAAGTCCCAAGCATATAACCAGTTAAACACTTGGCACTTGGGGGCTAATGCGGATTGCTTCTTTACTACTGATTGTTTGAAGTCCCAAGGATCAATACAAGTTTTAATCTTGGCACTTGGGGCTAATGTGTGTTTGATCAAGAAAATACACAGGCAAGGGAAGTTAACAAAATACAGTATGGAATATAAAAGTCTCGGTTTATCTTCAAGAGACAAACCGGCCCTTGGGGGCTACTCAGTCGAAAGAATTCTTTATCTTTAAAGTCCCGGTTCATCTTCAAGAGATAAACCGGCCCTTGGGGGCTACAATATAGTGAATGTACAGAATAAGGATGAAAGTGTTTGGAAGATTACCTCATAGCGTTCCTTCATCAGATTCACTAAACCGGCCTCATAATCTCGGCTTGTGTAAAGCCGGTTCAAGAATCCGGAATGAAGATCCTGAGCGGAAAGATTGACATAGCTCGACAAATGGGTCTTCCCTTTCCCCTTGCCCATAGCAGTAAATTCGTCCTTGGCAGTATGTTTCAATAAAGCAACTGGATTGCCTGGGGCGGTATAAGCAGTGCCAGTGATAATAACATCATCGCCACCTTTTGATGGGCTCGGTGGATTGACATTATCTTTGGCTGGGCTCGACGGATTAGCAGCAGGGCTTGGCGGATTAGCAGCTGGACTCAGCGGATCAGCAACTGGACTTGGAGGCATGGCATGTGGACTTGATGTATCAACATGTGTAGTCGGGTCAGCTTCCGGCGGAGTAGCATCACTGGCTGGATCTGGCGGGGTAGAGTCATCCATAACCGCATCAGTGTTTCTACCGGCATCTTCTGGAGTCCTCTCCGGTTCAACTTCTTCAGTAGGTTCACTAGTCTTGGCTTTCTTGCTCAATCGGCCCTTGGCACTATAAGATCAAAACAGAAGATTAGTATGGTAAACCGATACACGAAGGAAAAAGTTAAAGGGCAGTATACTTACCCGGGAATGGTTTTAAGGGGAGGCAACTGAGTGGTTGATGAACCGCCAGATGAGGAATTAGAGGACACCTGATAATTCGAGTCAGACGAATTAAGTGGGTTCCGGAAGCAACCCGCCAAGGGACAAGGCTTATTAAAAGAAGAAGATACCTCCGGATGAAGCTTCCGGGGTGGAGTGTCTGGTAAACCGGAGGAAGTGACCTCTTGGCCAGTGTGCCGTTTTGTGTGACGACCTTCCTGTTGCTGTGTCTTCCAAGAAAATTGTGGATCCAAATGAGCAAGTGGGTGAGAGCGTTTTACTTTCCGAACTGCACGACGAAATTTCTGAACCAGCACATGATCTGAACCGGAGGAAAGGGAGATTACCTCAACATGATCAGCGCGGCTGGCTTCCACATCATCCTGATAATAGTCATTGTTAATAAGGTGTATGAAAAAGGAGCCAAGGGAGTCAAGTTCTACCTCTTGATCCGAATCTTCAATATCTTCGGGCGGATCAGCAGTTTCGTCGGTCTTCTTCTTGGCTGCTCTCTTTATAACTTTGCTCTTGGCACGAGGAGCCCTTGCCGGTTTTTCTGAAGCTTTCCTTTTCCAAAAGGAGCTATTGGCCTGGAAAATTAAACAAAGGTTTATTAGAGCAATGTTAAAACGGAGGCGGATCAAGAAAGGACAAGGTTAAAATCTTTACCACTGGCGGTTTGTTGGCAGTGTAAAAGGGGGCCAGCCCAGTTTGGCTGCATGGAGTGATTGGTTCGTCTAGCATCTTCTTTCATAGATTCGGTGACTTCATCATCAGCCATTTCTATATCATGAAACCGTTGAGGATCCTTGATAATGCCGGTATACTCATGCAACAATCCGGGGCGCCGGCTTAAAGGAAGGACACGCCACACAACCCAACAGCGAACGAGGTCAACATCAGTCAAACCGTTGGCTAGGAGAGCCCAGAGCTTGGCGAGTTGAGGTGCATAGGCCTATCGTTCCTTGGCAATGAGCCGTGGAGGCAGTGGATGGCCATTGCTAAGCCGGTGAGCACGGTAACCTGGCAAAGGATTTTCTCCAACAGGGGCAGTGTTTTGACTATAGAACCAGGTTAGATTCCAGTCTTTCGGATGGCTGTGATGTTTGGCGTGAGGAAAATCAACTTATTTTCTTTTCTGAATCGACAGACCACCAAGTTCAGTATTGGGGCCATCAGGGGACTCAGTGCGGCGGTTTAAGTGGAAGAAATCTTGGAAGAGCTCAACAGTTGGTTCCTCTTGAAGGTAAACTTCGCAGAATAATTGGAAGTTGCATATGTTGGACACAGAATTTGGTCCAATGTCCTGAGGATGGAGTTGAAAACTAGCAAGGACATCCCGGAAGAACTTTGATCCGGGAGGGCTGAATCCCCGGTCTAAGTGCTGCATAAATACAATCACTTCTCCGTCTTGAGGTTCAGGAGGGCACTCAGGGCCAGGGACTCGCCAATGAAGGACATTCTTGGAGGCTAAAGCGCCAGTTACAACGTATCCATTAATTTGAGTCTCTGTGATCCGGGAAGGAGCCCAGTTGCAAGCTGAGAATTGCTTAGTCATTTTGGAGGATAAACTGTAAAAGAAATGCGAAAGGCCGGTTTAAGATTCAGTGTCAAGATGCTCTCAACCGGTGTTAAACCGGGAAATTCAAAAGAAACAAATTGGGAAGTTGAACCAGATACTGCTATCGAAGCCAGAATGGCAGTTTAAGTGAGGGCTAATGGTATCTAACGGATTACTAATTACTAAAGGTTAAACCGCCCCTAAACAGAAGATGCAGAGCTCAAATCAACTAATTGTTTACAGAAATAGGTTTCAAATATGGCAGTATAATTGTGGATCTACCAAGGTTAATAAAAGAAACTTTTACTTAGCCCTACAATGGCACTACGAAGAACACAGAAGATCCAGATAGAGTTTTTTCATGGACAGCAAGATGCTGTGGTGCGGCAGGCTAAGGTTATGGATCTAGCCGCAAAAGAAAACAATTGGGCCCAGATAAGATTCAGTAGCGATGCCAAGGGAAAAGTGAACCAGTATTGATGAATGTCGATGAACAGGGAAGAACACGAAGTACTAATGGAGATCTAGGGTTAAGGGAAGGAAGCTTACCAGGACCACGCCGCAGCGGAGGAGTGTTGCAGAAGCTCTGGTTCGAATAGGGTGATGCAGCGGCCTAGGTTGGTGCAGGTTTGAGGACCGACGGCGGCGGCGGCTGCGCTGGAGTTCTTCGGGTCACAAGGAGGAAGACGAGAGGCAAGGGGGGAAATGGAAAGACCCCCCGACCCTATTTATAAAGAAAAGGGGACAAACGGCAGGCGCGAAAATCGAGGAGCCTGAAGTGGCGAAAGGGGGCGCAGCTGTCGCCTCGATCTGCGGGATGTAATTAATGAAGGGTATCTGTTTATACAGAATGTGACGTCATGACGACTTACTGCAGTAACATAAGATGACGTCATGGTGGTTCACCAAAATTTACAGGGAAACGGCAACATGGGGGTTTACAAGAATCATCAGAAGATGCCCGTGGAAATTGTTTAAGTGTTGAAGATTGACATGAACAGGTTCAAATCAATCTGGGGCCTAATGTTGAGGATATAACTACTAAGTATAAACCGCCCAGCAGGGGCCGGTTCACGCTCAACCATACTGAAGTCCATGAAGACAAGAAGATGGCGCTTTACTGATGAAGATTAGAGGCCCAAGCCCAAAGGCGGATTAGGGCCCATAGAGGTAAACCGCCGTAGTTGTTTACTTGTATTGTAAGCTAGGGAAACGGAGAGACCGAGCCGACACTAGTATGAGTCGGCCTCGGAACTCTGTAAATTGGCCGGGCGTCGACCTGTGTATATAAAGAGACGACCCGACGGCGGTTCAGGGACAATAGACAACAAATCGAGACCCAGGCTAGCGTATTTGCTCCCTGGTCATCGAAACCCCAATAATCCCATCACAAACTAGACGTAGGCTTTTACCTTCATCGAAGGGGCCGAACTAGTATAACTCTCATGACCCTTGTCCAGTTTAACCCCTTCATGCTAACCTCATTGCGATGGCTCCACGACTAATTCCTTCTGCTAGGACATCTGACGTGATATTTCCACGACAGAACCCATCTAATAAGTCTAGGTTTAGCATCTTTCTTTTCCATAAGGTATTTAATAGCAGCATGATCAGTATGAATAGTTATTTTGGAATCAACAATATAAGGTCTGAACTTATCACAAGCAAATACAACTGCAAACTATTCTCTTTTTAGTGGTAGCATAATTTCTCTGGGCACTGTCTAGAGTTTTACTAGCATATTGGATAAGATTTAATTTCTTATCAACTATTTGTCCTAGAACAACACCTACAGAATAATCACTTGCATAAGACATGATTTCAAAGGGTAAATTCCAATCAGGTGGCTGAACAATATGTGTAGAAATCAAGGCTTTCTTAAGTACTTCAAATGCTTCTACACAATCATCATCAAAGATGAAAGGAACATCTTTTTGTAAGAGATTAGTCAGAGGCCTAGAAATTTTTGAGAAGTCTCTAATGAACCTCGTATAAAAACTGGCATGACCAAGGAAACTTATTATACCTTTGATGTCCTTAGAACATGGCATCTTTTCAATAGCATCTACTTTAGCTTTGTCAACTTCAATACCTCTTTCAGAAATTTTATTCCCCAAGACTATACCTTCATTAACCATAAAGTGGCTCTTCTCCCAATTCAAGAAAAGATTTGTTTCTTCACATCTCTTCAAGACTCGATCAAGGTTGCTTAAGGAATCATCAAAAGAAGTTCCATACACGGACAAATCATCCATGAAAACGTCAACAATCTTTTCACAAAAGTGAGAGAATATAGCAGTCATACATCTTTGAAAGGTAGCAGGTGCATTACATAAACTAAAAGGCATACATCTATAAGCAAAGGTACCGAAAGGGCAAGTAAAAGTGGTCTTATCCCGATCCTCTTTTGACAAAGGTATTTGAGAGAAACCAGAATAACCATCTTGAAAGCAAACGTGTGTATGTTTGGACAATCTTTCTAGCATTTGATCAATAAAAGGTAAAGGGTAATGATCTTTTCTAGTAGCTTTTTATCTAATTTGTGGAAATCAATTACCATTCTATAACCTGTAACAATTCTTTGTGGGATCAATTCATTCTTATCATTAGGAACAACAGTAATACCTCCCTTCTTAGAGACACAATGGACATGACTTACCCACTCACTATCAGCAACAGGATAAATTATACCTGCCTCCAGAAGCTTTAGTATTTCATTTCTTACCACTTCTTTCATCTTAGGATTACCATCGTTGGTGATCAACAACTGGTTTAGCATCTTTCTCTAGATTTATTTTGTGCTGGCACAGAGTGGGACTAATGCCCTTAAGATCATCTAGAGTATATCCAATAGCAACACGGTGCTTCTTCGGAGTTTTCAATAGTTTCTCTTCTTCATGCTCTGAAAGGTTAGCACTAATAATAACAGGATATATCTTATTTTCATCAAGATAAGCATATTTAAGAGTATCAGGTAAAGGTTTAAGCTCAAACACGGGATCACCCTTGGGTGGAGGAGGATCCCCTAGATTTTAACAGGCAACTTGTGTTTCAAAATAGGTCCCTTTTTAAAGAATACTTCATCTATTTCCCTTCTTTCATTCATAAACATATCATTTTCATGGTCTAGAAAATATTGTTCTAAAGGATCATTAGGAGGCACGGCAATAGAAGCGAGACCAATAATCTCATCTTTACTAGGAAATTTTTTATCATGGGGTTGTCTACGAAATTTAGCAAAATGAAAATCATGAGACATATACCGTAAACCAACAGTAAAAATATCCTTTTTACAGTCTATCTTAGCACTAACAGTATTCAAGAAGGGTCTACCAAATATAATGGGACAAAAGTCATCTTCTGCGGAACCAAGAACAAGAAAATCAGTAGGATATTTAATTTTCCCACACAAGACTTCAACATCTCTAACAATCCCAATTGGTGAAATAGTATCCCTATTGGCAAGCTTAATAGTAACATCAATACCTTCTATTTCAGCAGGTGTGATATCATGCATAATTTCTTCGTATAAGGAATGAGGTATTGCACTCGCACTAGCACCCATATCACATAGGCCATGATAGCAAGGATCTCCTATTTTAACAGAAACAACAGGCATGCCAACAACAAGTCTATGTTTATTTTTAGTATCGGGTCTAGCAATTCTAGCAGCTTCATCACACAAGTAAATAACATGCCCATCAATATTATCGACCAAGAGACCTTTAACCATAGCAATACTAGGTTCAACTTTAATTTGCTCAGGGGGTGTAGGTGTTCTAGCATTACTCTTACGAACCACGGTTGAAGCTTTAGCATGATCCTTTATTCTAACAGGGAAAGGTGGTTTCTCAATATAAGCAGTAGGTACAATAGGATCAACATTATAAGTGATAGTATTTTATTTAACTTTAAAAGGTTCTACTACTTTTACTTCAATGGGAGGATTATATTTAAACCACTTCTCCTTAGGTACATCAACATGAGTAGAAAGATTCACATAAAGAAGCTATTATCTCAGAGTCAAGTCCATATTTAGTGCTAAATTCAAGAAAAGCATCGGTATCCACAAAATATTTAATACAATCAAACTTAGGTGTCATACCTGACTCCTTACCTTCGTCAAGTTCCCAATCTTCAGAGTTGCGTTTAATTCTTTCCAATAAATCCCCTCTAAATTCAATAGTCTTCATCATAGAACCAATACAAGAAGTATCGAGCATGGAGCGATAGTTGAGAGAAAGTCGAGCATAAATTTTTTGAATGATAATTTCTCTTGAGAGGTCATGATTGGGGCATGACTATAACATTGACTTAAGCCTCCCCCAAGCTTGAGCACTAATTTCTCCATCATGAGGCCAATAATTATATATATAATTACGACCACGATGAACCAGATGCATAGGATAAAACTTCTGATGAAATTCCAGTTTCAATCGGTTTTAGTTCCATGATCCAATATCACCACATAGCCTAAACCATGTCAATGCCTTTCCCTTCAAAGATAAAGGGAAGAACTTCTTCTTGATAACATCCTCGGGCATACCTGCAAGCTTAAATAATCCACAAACTTCATCCACATAGATTAGGTGCATATCGGGATGTAATGTTCCATCTCCTGTAAATGGATTAGTTAGCAGTTTCTCTATCATACCCGAAGGAATTTCAAAGTAAACATTTTCAGTATTGTTCAGTAGGTTGAGGAGCAACTCTTTGCTCTACTGGTCGGGGTGAAGATACCCCGAACAAGCCCCTCAAAGGATTATATTCCATAGTAACAGGTGACAGTAAATTTCAGCACACTATATAAATGTTTCCTTCCCAAATTCCACCTACCAAAGGTGCTTCACTCCCCGGCAATGGCGCTAGAAAAGAGTCTTGATGACCCACAAGTGTAGGGGATCTATCATAGTCCTTTCGATAACTAAACGTGTCGAACCCAACAAGGAGAAGAAGGAAATGACAAGCGGTTTTCAGTAAGGTATTCTCTGCAAGCACTAAAATTATCGGTAACATATAGTTTTGTGATACGGTAATTAGTAACGGGTAACAAGTAAAAAAAGTAACAAGGTGCAGCAAGGTGGACCAATCCTTTTTGTAGCAAAGTACAAGCCTGGACAAACTCTTATATAAAGCAAAGTGCTCCCAAGGACACATGGGAATTATCGTCAAGCTAGTTTTCATCATGCCCATATGATTCACGTTCGTTACTTTGATAATTTGATATGTGGGTGGACCGGAGCTTGGGTACTGCCCTTCCTTGGACAAGCATCCCACTTATGACTAACCCCTCTCGCAAGCATCCGCAACTACGAAAGAAGAATTAAGGTAAACCTAACCATAGCATGAAACATATGGATCCAAATCGGCCCCTTACGAGGCAACGCATAAACTAGGGTTTAAGCTTCTGTCACTCTAGCAACCCATCATCTACTTATTACGTCCCAATGCCTTCACCTAGGCCCAAACAATGGTGAAGTGTCATGTAGTCGACGTTCACATGACACCACTAGAGGAAAGACAACATACATCTCGTCCAAAATATCGAACGAATACAGAATTCACATGACTACTTATAACAAGACTTCTCCCATGTCCTCAGGAACAAACGTAACTACTTACAAATCATATTCATGTTCATAATCATAGGGGTATTAATATGCATAAAGGATCTGAACATATGATCTTCCACCGAATAAACCAACTAGCATCAACTACAACGAGTAATCAACAATACTAACAACCCACAGGTACCAATATGAGGTTTTGAGACAAAGGTCAGATACAAGAGATGAACTAGGGTTTGAGAGGAGATGGTGCTGGTGAAGATGTTGATGGAGATTGACCCCCTCTCAATGAGAGGATTGATGGAGATGACGGTGGTGATGATTTTCCCCTCCTAGAGGGATGTTTCCTTGGCAGAACAGCTCCGCCGGAGCCCTAGATTGGTCCCGCCAGTGAGGTAGGGCGCGCCCTCCACCCTCGTGGACAGTGGGTGGCTCCCCTCTGGTGCTTTCTTTGCCCAATATTTTTAATATATTCCAAAATTGACTTTCGTGGAGTTTCAGGACTTTTGGAGTGTGCAAAATAGGTCTCTAATATTTGCTCCTTTTCCAGCCCAGAATTCCAGCTGCCAGCATTCTCCATTTTCATGTAAACCTTGTAAAATAAGAGAGAATATGCATAAGTATTATGACATAATGTGTAATAACAGCCCATATTGCAATAAATATTGATATAAAAGCATGATGCAAAATGGACGTATTGGCGAACGCTGGTGGCGGAGGAGATCAAGACCATCCACATCACCTGATAGCAGAAGCCAGGTGAGAGACATCGTCTGCAGTGGGGATGATGTTCTGCTCGTTGCCACATCCAAGGACGGACCCGTGCTGCCCACGGGTGCGGTAGGGACCTCCAAGGGTAGTATGATGACCTCGGCGACGCACGCACCGCGGCCCTCCCAGGTCATGCGCGATGAACAGCACCGCGACGTTGGTGACCCGGGGCGTCGTCGTAGTAATAGCCCTCAGCATCATTCTCAAGATGCACAGGGCCAACATGCATGCCATGATGCTGGTGAAAAAGGCACGCGGTTGCAGAACCGTGACAGAACTCCTTCTAACATAGTTACAAGTCCGAGCTCCTCCTGTTCCTTGCGCTTGTCGCTGCCACCAACACGACCAGAAGCATTGGCATGAGCACAACTACTCCTCGACTTTTCTCCTGCTGCAGAGAAGCAAGAAGAGTGGAGGGCTTCTATCCAAAGCCTTATTGTCCACGCCAACAGGGATGGCCCCAGGAGGCAATTCCCAGCTCGTTGGGTTGACGCCCGTGATAACATGTCCACGGCGTCATCTGATCCACGAGCACATCGCAACCAATGTCAGGTTCTTCATGAACGTCTCAAGAAGGATGCGACAGGAGGCGTGCCACCAATCCGATAGGCGTGCTGGGCCCACTATGTATAGGCCTGCACCGGAGGATGCTGACGACTTGCCCTATGTAATAATCTGTCTAGCGTTTACCCGTGAGCTATGGCAGTTCTAGCGGCCCACCACCCGTACGTTCAAACCAGAGGTCCCAGAGAAGTACGATGGCAAGACTCATCCATCCGGGTTCCTGAGTGTTTACACCATCGCGATGCAAGCCGCCGGAGCTCAAGATGGCAAGGTACTCGCAAACTATTTCCCATTGGTGCTCAAGCCCAACGTCAGGTCATGGTTGATGCACCTGCCGATAGTTTCCATCTCCTCTTGGTCGGATCTGTGCCACAAGTTTGTTCGTGCCTTTACTGGCGACCACGTAGCTCCTGCCCAGGCAAGTGATTTGCATGTCATCCCTCAGAGGGACGGCGAATGCTTGCACAAATACATACAAAGGATCAGTCGTGCAGTACAACATCCCCAATGTTCATCCCGCTGCTGTCATCAGCGTGTTCCATCTAAATGTGCGCAATCGTAAGATGCGTGAGGAGCTGGCGATGAACAAGGTCACAGATGTTGTTGAGTTTTATGTTCTGGCCGACAGGTGTGCCCGAGCTGAAGAAGGGAGGAAGTACCCCGACGAAGACGCCGATGTGGGAAGTGATTCTGAAGATGGGGACATCGTCACCCCGACGAAAAAGGGCCAACAACGCAATAAGCGCAAAGGCAAGACCGTGCTTGCCGTTGAGGAATCCGGCAACCCTGACACCTCTAGGAAGGCCAAGGTGGACAACCCCAGCAAAGAGATTGTCGGATGCAACGCCTACTGAGCCTTGGCGGCGACCCGCAAGCCAGAGGGCTCCGACAAGCAATATTGCAAGATTCACCGAACCAAAGGCCATGATCTCAAAAACTACCATCAAGTTGAGCAGCTGATGGAGAAGCAGAGGGCTGAGTATGAAATATGAGATAAAGAGAAGGGCCAGGATGGTGTGGAGGGATCCGGCAAGAAGCGCGGCGCCGGAGGGGGACGCCACGACAAGGATAAGCAACAAGAGAGGCCTGCCCGAAGCCGCGACAAGAAAGAGGGAGATGACGATCATCACGATGATGATGAGTCCACCGAGCATGAGTTTCAAAAAGCAATGGAAGTCATGTGTGTTGATGGAGGTGCCTCATTGCATTCTTCCCACCTCCAACTTAAATAGTGGACGTGTGATACTAATGCGACGGACACGATGATCGACGCCCAGAAGCCACTGAAATGGTCCAACACGCCTATAATTTTTTACGCCGAGGATCACCTTGATCGCACAACAACGGTCGGGTGTTTGCTATTCTTTGTTTCACCGACAATATGCAACCTCAAGGTGTTGAAAATAATAGTTGATGGTAGGGCCGATCTAAACTTGATCTCACCCAACGTAATCAAGAGGCTGCAGATCCCTGATGAAGATCTCGAAGAAATAGGTGCGTTCCAATGGATCAATCGAGGGAGAAGCCAGCTCAAAGGAAAGGTCATGCTACCAGTTACGTTTGGTGGCGATCTGAACTACAGGTCAGAGAAGATCGTTTTTGATACCGTCGAGATCCCGTTGCCATATAACAGGATCCTTGGCCGTCCAGCATTGGCCAAGTTCATGGTGGCGTCACACTACACGTACAACAAGCTGAAGATACCCGACCCAATGAGCATCATCACTGTCGGCTACGACAAGAGTGATGCGCTCATTTGTGCGGACAAACTCTACCGAGAGGCAGTCGCAGCATCTTCCTCCAAGGCACTTGCTCCTGCCACTGAGAAGAAGACCGGCAAGACTTCTGGCCCCGACAATGAATCCTACACCCACTCCGGCAAACGCGCCTCCTTGGAGTGTTGCGTTCCTGTTGAGTACGTGCCACAGAGCTCCACCGGCAAGAGCAAGAGATCCAAGGTAGCACCACCGGAAACCAAAAGGGTACCTGTCAAGGAAGACGGCACGGGCAGAGCTTTTACCATAAGCTCCACCCTTGAAGGAAAATAGGAAAGAGCGCTTGTCGCCTTCCTGCGGGCGAATGTCGATGTGTTTGCATCGCAAGCATCTAACATCCCCGGTGTTCCTAGGGAGGTGATTGAGCACCACCTTGTTGTCTGTCCTCATGCGCGGCCCATCAAGCAGAAGGTTAGGAAGCAAGCTTTGGAGCGGCAAGAGTTCATCATTGAGGAGATCAGGGAGTTGGAAGCGGCATGCTTAGTCAGAGGAGTGCTGCACCCAACATGGTTGGCCAATCCAGTGGTGGTGCGCAATGCAAATTGGAAATGGAGGTCGTGTATTGACTATACAGATATCAATAAAGCCTGTCCAAAGGATCCTTTCCCTTTGCCACGTATTGACCAGATAGTGGACTCCACTGCCGGGTGAGACCTGCTGTCGTTCCTCGACGCCTACTCAGGATACCACCAAATCTTCATGAAGAAGGAAGATGAAGAAAAGATCATGTTCATCACCCCATGTGGTATGTACTGTTTTGTGTGAATGCTTTTCGGGTTGAAGAGCGCAGGTTCAACGTGTGCCCGAGCGGTCCTAATTATCTTTGAACCCCAGCTACATAGAAATATGAAAGCTTATATGGATGATATAGTGGTCAAAACCAAGAACAAGGCCACACTCATGCAAGATCTGGAGGAAACATTTGCAAATTTGCACAAGATCAACCTCAAGCTCAACCTTGACAAGTGTGTGTTTGGCGTCCCATCCGGCAAACTTCTTGGGTTCTTCGTATCTAAACATGGAATCGAAGCTGTTGGATGTCGGGTTCTGACAAAAACCCTTAAGGTTTGAACTCTGGGGTGCGCATGAAGATTGTCTCCCTACCGATCCACGCCCCAAAACCTCGCCACGAATCTAAGCTACACGATGAACAACACAAGGGACACAAGGTTTATACTGGTTCGGGCCACCGTTGTGGTGTAATACCCTAATCCAGTGTGTGGTGTGGTGGATTGCCTCTGGGGCAGATGATGAATAGTACAGAGGAAGAACAGCCTCGCGAGGGGTGTTCTTGTGGTGGTGTGCTTGGAGAGGAATTGCTCCGTCTCTGTTGCCTCTAGGTGGGATCCAGATAGCTTCTACTGTGGTGGCTATATCTATTTATAGGGGCCCTGGAACTCTTCCCAAATATTGAGCGGGAAGGGAGCTAACAAGGCCCATTTTGAAGGGGGACAGCTAGTACAAACTATCCTGACTAAAGTTGGTTTTGACTCCCAAAGGCACTGGCGATGACGCCGTCTTGGGCTCCACGGTGATCTCCGTCCTGCCGACCTATTGGTCTTGGTCTCGTTGCACCGTTAGGGAAACCTTTGCTTGATGTCTTGGTACTCCGCACCTGCGCTTGCCCCCTTTACACCAAAGAGGAAACGAGGACACTGCACTGGCTGGCGACCGCCTGGTCTCAATCGTCATGGCTTGCATCACGAGCACCTCGCAAGGTACTCGTTGCCTTGATCTCTCTGCCTCCTCACAAGCCTGCGTGGTGTGGACGCCCCTGAGGGAGCCTTGCGTCGTCCGCCCTGTGAGGCTTGGCCCCTCGTGAGGGTCTTGAGCTTGGGTCGACGAAGATGGGTCGTACTGGGCCAATGCTTGAGCCACGCTGCAGGCCGCAGGCAGGCAAGTCTGGGGACCCCCATTCCCAGAACGCTGATAGAAGCAAATCCCGACAAGATGAAAGCAATTGCCCAGATTGGGGCGCCGAAACAAGTCAAGGATGTTCGTAGGCTTACTGGTTGTGTTGCTTCCCTGAGTAGGTTCATCTCCAAATTTGCTGAGCGCACCCTACCTTTTTCAAAATTTTGAAAAAGGCGGGTCCAATGAAATGGACTCCGAAAGTGGAGGCAGCGCTTCAAGATTTGAAGAGGTACCTCTCCTCTATGCCAATACTAGTCGAGCCTAAACCGTAAGACCCGTTGCTGCTATACCTAGCGGCGACGTATCAAGTGGTCAGTGTTGCGCTAGTGGTGTAGTGAGAAGTTGAGGAAGAAGAAGCGGCAGCAGCGAGGCCATCGGGTGATGTGCCGGGGCCTTCCTCGGCAGGGCTTGATGCCGGCAAGGCAAGACCCCCCCGCAGAGCCCAATCCCGACGGGACAGGATCTGCGCAAGCAAGTGAAGTGAAACAAAAGAAGAAGGTGATGCAAGACCCAGTCTATTTTGTCAGCTCCCTCTTGCAGGGAGCTAGATCAAGTTATTCTGGTATGCACAAGCTGCTTTTTGGCCTTCTTATGGCCTTGAGAAAGCTGCGTCACTATTTCCAAGCAAATAAGATCACCATCGTCACTCGCCTCCCGTTGCAACGGATCTTGCACAACCCAGATGCTACTGGGAGGATTGTGGAGTGGGAACTGGAAATGTCAAGATTTGGTCTCAAGTTTGAAAGCACTTCGACAATTAAGAGCAGAGCCTTGGCAGAGTTCATAGCAGAGTGGACCTCAATGCCGGACGAAGAAATTCAAGAGACCACTTTTCCCGGTAAGGAAACAAGCCGTGATTTTGTTATGTACTCTGATGGGGCTTTCTCGCTGCAAGGTCCTGGTGTCGGCATGCTACTCATCGCGCCCACCGGAGAGCGCCTCAACTACGTAGTCCAGATGCACTTTCCCCGAGAAAAATCAACAAACAACACTACAGAGTACGAGGGACTGCTTGCAGTCTGAGGATCGCGGCAGACCTTGGAATCAGGAAGCTCATCATCAGAGGTGATTCGCAGCTTGTCATCAAACAAGTTAACAAAGATTACCAGAGCTGGTTGATGGGGGCTTATGTAGATGAAGTGAGGAAGTTGGAGGAGCATTTTGACGGTCTGCAAGCAGAGCATGTTTCTCGACCAAAGAACAGCATTGCCGATGACTTGTCGAAATGCGCTTCCCTCAAGTTTCTTGTGGAACTAGGTACCTTTGTGCTTCAATTAACTCAACCATCCATTGAACCATCGGCATGGCAGAATAAATGAAGGAAGCTGGGCCCCGGTAAGTACTTTCCCGCTGAGCTCCCAGGAGCCGCCGGCAAGGAAGTTGCCAGGGACCCCAAGCTTGTCGGGGAGCAACAGGCTCCGGCAGGGCCTCAAGCCCTTGCCATCGAGCCTCAGGCTCCGCCATGGGAACAGCATACCATTTGGTTCCTCCAAATAGGGGAACTCCCTGAGGAACAGGAAGAAGCAAAAAAAGTAGCCCGTCGTTCCAACATGTACCAATTTGTGGACGAAGTCCTATATCGAAGGAGACCGAACGGCATGAAATTGAAGTGCATTCCTCAGGAGGACGGACTAGAGCTGTTGGTAGAGATACATGGTGTCATATGTGGCTCCCACATAGGGTCAAGAGCCCTTGCGGGCAAATCATTCCGGTAGGGTTTCTTTTGGCCCACCGCTCTCCAGGATGCAACTGCACTAGTAACCAAGTGTGAAGCATGCCAGTTCCATTCAAAGAAGCTTCATCAACCGGCTCAAGCTCTTCATACAATCCTTCTTTCCTGGCCATTTTCGGTCTGGGGGCTCGACCTACTGGGCCCCTTTACCCGTGCTGTCGGGGGCTTTGAGTACTTGTACATTGCAATCGACAAGTTCACAAAGTGGCCAGAAGTGGAACCAATGAGAAAGGTAACGGCACAGTCAGTCATCAAGTTCAGCAAGTACTACAAAAAAAAATTCACTTCCGTCATGGTACGTGTTTGTCACAATAGGTCGCGTTTTTGTCATGCATGTAGATCCATGACGATTTTATGACAGAATCAAGATTGTCATACATGTGCTGTTGTAGAAGTGTTCCATGACATTACCAAAATTATCATAACGGAAGTGTCCACTTCCATGACGATAAATCGCGCGTCACAGAAGTGCTTTCGTCAAGGGTGACTGGCACGTGGCATCCACCGTAAAGGAACGCCATTAAGATATCGGGTCCAGTTTTGGATCCGATAACCCGTTAACAGCCCCGACCAATCGGGATTTTCCATGTGTAAAATCATCATTGGCTGGAGTAAACACGTGACATCTCACCATTGGGACAAATGTCATCCACTCATTGGACCCAAGGTGCCTATGATACGTCGACACATGGCACGGCCCAACAGAGGCCCATTCGTGTGAAAAGTCCAGCCCATTTGACTTGGTCAAAAGGTGGCGGCCCGGCCCACGGAAAGCCTGTTAACGGCATGTTCGCATATAGCCCATTTATAGCCTGCAAACACAGGTCCCATTACGGCCTATCCGAATTAGGCCAAGTAGCGTCATCTGGGCCGTCCAATATGATTCCAGCCCGTTCTAACTTCCGGCCCATGTATGGCCCAGGATGTCTTTCGGCCCATATGAGGCCCTTTGTAACTCTTGGCCCATTAATTGCCCGTGCTGAAACTAGCCCGTAATGAACAATGTATCACTTTATACCCACTAACGGCCCATTATTCCATTGGGCCATTTCTAGCCCATGTTATCTTTCGGCCTCCTCAGGGCCCATTTATTCTTGGGCTCATTTCCAGCATTCGGTTACTTACGGCCCGTTACTGTCATTTTCTGCTTGTGGGCCAAATTCAGCCCGTTGTTACATTCAGCCCGTTTGTGGCCTGTTAATACGTTCGGCTGTATTCATAGGGTCATCAAATACGGCCTATTGACGACGGTCCGTTATGGTCGGCCCATGAACGGACGATTCCAACTCTAGCCCGTTTACGGCCATAATGCGGTATGTTATTGGCCCATGTTTGGCCAATCGATCGTCTGTCCCATATAAGACCCATTGATGATACGGCCCGTAGAAGGCCCATTGTGTCTACGACCCATAGAAGGCCCATTGTTTCTACGGCCCGTAGAAGGCCCATTTTTTCTACGGCCGGTAGGAAGCCCAGTGCCACTACAGTAAATATGTAGCCCATGGTTATTATGGTCTAGTATTAAAAATAGGTTATCGCTACCACTAGCAAACCGTGGAAAAAGAACTGCACTAACTCCAAGCAAACAAATAAACAAGACAACAAGGAAATAAATAAGCAAGCAACTTATGCTAGGCTATCACGGCTATTACACATATTACATCCACTGGGCATCAAAGTTCGCCACCAGTGCAAATATAGGGAACAAAGCAGCATATAAACGCCGCAGGAAAACGAGTCCAGAACTGAAACCACTTCAGAAGAGATCAAGAAACAATATCATGGCTACCCATAATGCTGGTAAGATGCTTAGCAAGCTTATTAACTTTCTCTTGTTTGGCGCCTAAATCCTCCAGCGCTTGTTGTTGCACAAGAAAGTACGCATCTGAATTCTGCAGGGACTTCCTCAGTCCTTCGGCTTCTTGCCGCAGCACAGCTGACTAATGCCTTTCAGCTTGTAGCTGAGACTGAAGAAGCCAAAGTGATTCATGCATTGAGTTCGAAGAGCTTGTGCCAGCGGTACTGGCCAGTAACTCGAACACTACATCAACGCAGGACTGTGGGGTTTTCTCACTGTCTACAAGATCGTTTTTATCACCTTTCTTGGAGACCAACAGGGTTGTATCACTATCTTGAACCTTATCTGCATTACTTTCTCTACCATTTCATAGTGGGGTGCTCTTCTCCAATATTTTGTTTGCATACTACAAGAGAAACAAGCAGACACATCACAGGTTTAGATTGTAGTATTAGAAACTCATTTTGGTAAACCGGTTCAGTAGAAAGGTGGACAGGATAACAACATGAAACAAACATATATCTATGAACTATGGTCACTGTATTGTCCATATCATTCTAGTTTATGTTGCCTAATCAAGATAGAGACACAATTCAACTCATATATTTTTAAGACACAGCAGCATAGACAGAATATAAGTGTGAGAAACTACACAGCATTGGTAGTACTTGTAATCTGCATCACATGAGAACATAACTGTTTATACAAGTTAAACTGAAATCAACACAGAGCAAGAAGTTAGAACAGCAATCCAGTTAAAGAAATAGGTTTAAAACATACCTGTTGCACCATTGGAGTTTCAATTGGATCCTTCAAATTCGAAAGTAGTTGGTATGAGTAAATACAGTGATGCAACTGCAAAGGAGTATGGACCATAGCTACGGAATCTGACCTGAGAACAATTTCTCTTCTACTTTAAACGTGGAGTTTGGGTTAGCTGTGGTGGTCTTCGTGGTTTGGGCACTGCAGTAGCTTTACAAACTGCTCGTGTGTGGGTACTCTTTGGTGGACATGGTGCTTTGTCAACTAAAAGTGGGTTACTATCCGCTGGGGTTGTGGTTAGATGGGTTGTAACTGGTTCTCTTCCCAATGGTGTAAGTGTGCAATCTGGAAGAGTCTCGATTATGTGTGGTGGGGCTAGTTTGTGGGCTAGTACAACCATGGTTCTATCTGCATCGACGGGTAGCACTGTCTTTTGTGAAAAACGGGTTTTTGCTCCCTAAGATACTGCCATCACCCCCTCCAATTCAAATGGCTGATAAACAAGAAAAGAAATTGAACGTACAGACATTGTATGATAGATAGATGTGGTAATTCACATATATGTTGTCTAACCACACAGGACAGCATGACACAATTTCACATATATGATGCCTAACTAAACAGGATAGCATGACACAGTTTCAGATATATGATGGATAACTTAACAGGATATAATGGCATAATTCAACATATGATGAGTACCTAAAGAGGATGACATGATAAAACTATATGATGTCTTTCTAAAATATTAAATATTCACATACATGTTGTCTAAGTATACAGGATGGCATGATATAATTGACATAATTGATTCATATACTAAGCAGCTGGCACTCGCATGTATGATCTCTAAACTAAGCAGATGGAATTCAATATTGTGCATATGATGTCTAAACTAAGCAATGCAAGACACCATATGCATCATATGAGTAATATCAACATTGCAACTTAGAGCATACGCCTGAGGTGGGATATAGAACTGGTCATATGTCTCTGAATCCTCCTCTGAGGAGCTCCCTGTAACCATCGAGATATATGCTTCAACAGGTACCATTGCCTGCTCTGAAGACCTTGTTATCACTCTAGATTTTTCCATAACCGGCTCAAATGGCTGATACACATGAAGAGTAGTTCAATATACACAGATTGTCGATAAATGGAATATGTAATGAAAAAACGATGGCATTAGATAATTCACATATATGATGCTTGGCTACATGGCGGTGCATAATTCACATATATGATAACTGGCTGAAAAACATGGCATTGCATAATTCACATATCTGGTATAGAAAGCAAACAGGAGGCATTCACACAAAGCATGTCTAATGTAAGCAGATGGCATGGCAATGCAAGACACCATATGCATGATATGAGCAATATAACGCAGCCAAGTTAGAGCATGCACCTTGGGGGGGGGGGATAAGACTGGTCATCTGTCTTTGAATCCTCCTCTGAGGAGCTATGTGTAACCAGCAAGAAATCTGCATCGACAGGTAGCACTGACTTCTCAGAAGACCTTGCTTTCACTCCAGATAGCAGGTAGATTATAGCTTTAGTTTAAAAAGATAGACAATGGATCATCTATTGTTTGTTGCCCACCCAACATGAACCACATAGAAGACCCCAGATGAACCAGATAGTAGATAGATACTATTCGTTGCTGGCTCGATATGAGACCCATGGGCATTTCAAAACTCAAGTTTGAACGATAAAGTAACTGGTAATAATAACCGATGTATAACGTAAGCAAACACGAAAGACTGTGACCTCTCTTCCGGAACTGTGTAGTCCTCAGGTTCATCTGCTTAGTCGATGATGGTAATGCAGTTGGCGTGGCTGCCGGCAACGGGGAAGATGATCTGAGGCGGCGAAAGAAAGTCTGCAGGGGGGATCTCTGCTATAGTGAACGCTTCTGTCGATGGTGCACCTCACGTGGGGTGGATGACGGCATGGCAGGAGCAGGACATAACACACAGAGTTTTCTTTGATGCCTATCTGAAAATGAAGTAAATCTGTAAGGGCTCCTTAGAATTGGAGGATTGTATAAATGCAGGGATAGGAAAAACACAAGAATAGGATAGGAATGCACGTGCAAAACAGAACATTTGGAAACATAGGATCTGTTTGGTTCACATGAATTGGAAGAACAAGGAATGGAGAAACGTGGTCAAATTAAAGTCAAACCAGGTGAATATGAAAAAATAAGAATCTTATTATGCCAGTAATGCAATTAGTTCTTTTCTTCATGCATATTAATTTGGAAAGGACATCCAAGTGAATAAAATTCCTATGTTTTTTCTTCGAAAGAGACACCAAAGGAAAAAAATCCTCTAGTTTTGCTTTGCTCCACTCCTTCTAACAGATTTGCACGAATAGTAGTTCCATAGCAAAGGATCCCTGAAGGATCGAGATGAATGCAGAGTAACAAAGTTATGCGATGAGTGTACAACCTCTTTGGCATAGCCTTGTGGACCTCAGCATCATTGGGTTGGATGTGGAAAACAACTGCCGAGTCTTCCCTGCCTCCATGTCGTTCCCTTCCTAGGCCTCGCCATCGTCCACCGCCCTGGTGCTCTCGGCACGGCCTCGTCAACGTGGTCGACGACCGACATGCACCTGAAGTGGACTGTACGTGGAGAGGCTGACAGCTGGGTCCACGGCCGCACGCAAGGAAATTCCTCCTTATTACGCGCAAAATAATGATTCCTCCACCTGACCTCTGGGCCCACCGAAAGGGCCTCTGTATTTCGCAAAAAAAACGTTACCGCTACTGACAGCTTGGACCCACCAGCTATATCTTCGCACAAAAGGTAGTGCCTCCTTATTACGCACACAAAAATGAATACTCCCCCTGCTAGCTAGGACCCAGTATAGTGGCAGGCTGACTTGTGGGCCTACTAAGTTGACGGGGACAGAGGGCTTTGTTAACTTAGTCAATATGCATGATTCTAGCTCCAGTGACTGTACAATGTCCATCCAACGGCCGTATTGCTTCTTCAACCTCTGGTCTTCTTGCTCCAGCCGCCCAAAACAGCGTCGGTCGTGCCTCGTGCTCCTGCCTCCCATGGCCGACTGCGATGCGGCGGAGGCCTCACCACCCCCTACTACTCCCACCGCTGGCCAGGCCATCCCTCTACTCACCTACACCCCATGTTATTCTGCGGCGACGGCAGCCTCGCACCGTAGCGAACCAGTGAGCCCTCATACTCCTCTACGCGTGAGCATCCACTACTGCGTCTTCCCCGGCTCCGTGTCGTCCCCTTCCTAGGCCTCGCTGTCGTCCACCTCCCTGGTGCTCTCGGCGCGGCGTGGTCAACGTGGTCAAGGAACGGCTTCCATCGGACGTGGACTGTACCTGGAGAGGCTGACAGCTGGGTCCACGGCCGCAGCAAGGAAGTGCCTCATTATTACGCGCAAAATAATTATTCCTCCACCTGACAGCGAGGACCCACCGGTCGAGCCACCGTATTTCGCAAAAAAAACATTACCCCTGACTGCTGGGACCCACCAGCTACATCTTCGCACGCAAGGAAGTGCGTCCGGGCAAAAAACAATGATTCGCCCCCCTGACTGTTGGGACCCACCAACTACATCTTCGCACGCAAGGAAGTGCCTGACAGTAGGGACTCGCCTGGTCGAAGCGTACATAGCATTGTCATTCTGGTCGCGAACGTGTACGTACATACTGGTCGATGTAGAGGCGCACACTTGTCGTAGTAGAGGCGCGCACGTAGCATGTACACATACGTATAGCGGCCAGCATGCAAGAAAGTAAATACGGCCACGTACGTACATACGGGCAGGGTCTCAAAAGCCTACTCGCGCGTACGTACGGCCAGGGCTCCTGTACATGGCTGGGTCAGAACGAAGAAACTGGGTCTCCATCGTGTTCATGGGGAGGCAACGGAATGCGTCGTGTTCATCGGGAAGCAACGGAACGCGTGGGAGCCAACCGGCTTGAACGGAACAGGCGATGGAAACGAGGCATGTCGTACCGCAGAATGAAGGAAATGGCCTTGTGTTTGACTGGCCACATTTGAAACGAGATCCTGTTTATCGGGAGGGGTCTGGCGTACAGCAAAACGGAGGAAATGGACTTGTGTTGGACCTCCTACGGTCCAAATGGGGTCCTGTTGATCAGGAGGGGTGTGGCGTACCGCAAAACGGAGGAAACGGACTTGTGTTGGAGCGCTATGGTCGAAACGGGAGTCCTGTTCATCAGGAGCGGTGTGGCGTACCGCAAAATGGGACTCCACGGGATACTATTCATCTCCACCGTCGACTTCCTCCAGCCTCCACGGGATACTGTTCATCCACCGTCGACCTCCTCCAGCCTCCACCTGTGATTGTTCATCCACGGGCTCCTGTTCATCCAGCCTCCACCGCGCGCTACTCCACCGGCTACTATTCAACCACCCCTCTCCACAGGCTCCTGTTCAACCACCCCTCCACGGGCTATTGTTCATCCGCCCCTCCACTGTCTACTATTCATCCAGCCCTCCACGGGGTCGTCCTATTCATCCAGCCCTCCATGGGGTCCTATTCATCCAGCCCTGACCAGCTCGATCGATCGGGTTCCTGTTCATCCAGAGGCAACGCCACGGGGTCCTGTTCATCCACCCCCATCGCTCATTGTTCATCCAACCCCCTCCCCCCGCAACACTCACTGTTCATCCAGAGGCAGCATCTATCGGCTTCAGTTAGCAGCAGCAGCGAAGGGATCGCTCGATCGGGTTCAGTTAACAGCCATCAATCGATCGCTCAGGTTCAGTAACGCGTAGCCTGTAGTGCAATCACTCGGGTTCAGTTAGAGCCCAACACCTCGCTCGGGTTCAGTTAGAGCCAATCGCTCGCACACACACGTGTACGTGTATGAGAGAAACATGCATCGCTTGGCCCCCGACCACCCACCATAACAGGGAACTCGCCGAAATTTTCCTCGCCCTCGCTTCTACCATGGTATTTTCCGTCATGGACGGCCCAAAGAATGTCATGCAGCTGCGTCTCCGGCCCGCCTAGGACGAAAAGCCCATTTTCTGTCATTTTTTTGTCATAGATGTAGGACCCCACCACATCTATGATGATACCAGGTTTTGTCACAATTATCGTCATAGAAGTGTCATAAGTATGACAGGAAAAAAATTCGTTCGGCCCAAAATGTCACGGATGTGTCTTTTTTTTGTAGTGAAGGGACTAGTTTTCCGTTTTGGTGTGCCAAACAGAGTCATCACCGACAATGGCACACAGTTCACGAGACCTTCATGCAGTATATCCAAGATCTTGGCAGCAAGGTTCATTTTTCTTCTATTGCTCATCGAAGAATCAATGGCCAGGCAGGAAGGGAAAATGCTGAAGTGTTGCATGGCCTCAAAAGAAGAACTTACGATAGGCTACACAAGTGCGGAAGAGGCTAGACTGATGAGTTACCTATGGTTCTTTGGTCAATCAGAACGACACCAAATCAAGCCACTGGCCATACACCTTTCTCCCTGGTATACAGGGCAGAAGCAGTTCTTCCCATAGAACTCATATATGGGTCACCTCGAGTGCTCGCTTATGATGAGCTTGAGCAAGAGAAGTTGCGCCAAGATGATGCAACGCTCCTTGAGGAAGACCGTCTTCAGGCTGTTTTGCGCGTCGCACAGTACCAGCAAGACTTGCACTGCTACCATAGCCGCAAGGTTCATGCCCGAAGCCTTGAGGAAGGAGACCTTGTTCTTCAGCATGTTCAATCCGCCAAGAATTCAAACAACTTGATGCCGTAGTGGGAAGGCCCTTATCGGGTAATACGAGTCACCAGGCCCGGCACAGTCCGCCTAGAGACCGAAGATAGCATTCCCATGAGCAACTCTTGGAATATCGAACATCTTCGCAGGTTTTACCCGTAAGGCACGGTTGCCGGGAGCCCCAGCAACCCCCTTTTTTGTACTAGCCTTGCCGGTAAGGGATGTAACCCTATGTACAGAGCCAGGCGCAGACCCTGTGCGTAGTCGAATAACTTTCAGTATAGATAGTTTCCTGTTAATTTCCATGTTTATGTATATACATATATGCATGCATGCTTGTCCAGGATATTGTACTACCCATGATTCAAGAAGATACTGATAAACCTCCAACGTTCCATGCTCATGCCCTCTCTTTTTTCTAGCCGCAGTGAAGAGGCTCGGTTCTGCTGTTTCCTGTCATGAACTTGGCTCCAACAAGAGGCTCAGAAGACTGCCCGACACTGTGATCCCTGACAAACCAAACAAATAATGTTTACCTCTTGTCCATTCGTGTTCGTAACTTATAACTTCTGCATTAGAAAACCTCGCCACTCTTCTTAAACTTACATGCTCCCATCCCTGACCCGAACAATGTTTTGGTCAGAATGATTGCACTAGCCTTTGGTAAAAAGAGATCGTCAGGGGGATGGACCCTTTGTTTGTAACCCGGCAGATGTGACTCTCCGGCGGGCGCAAAGGGCGCCGACAAGGTAGCTTGCCTGGAAAATTCATTCATTTACATTAAAGAGGCGTTTCGCCTCTGCATGGACGTATACATGCATGGGTTCCCAGCAAGGCTCATCTTTTTCATTGACATGCCGATGCAAGTACAAATGTTACAGAACATAAGTACGGACTCGAGAGATTACATTATCTAGAAAATTAATATTTGGCAAGTGCCTACAAGCTAAAAAACGATAAGTGCTCCGTAATCCCCGTTCTTGCCATTTTCCTCCCTAGGCACGGCAAGTGAAGACAGAGGGAGGCACGGGGAACGCGTCGATGGAGAGCATGGTGGGGGTAGCACGTCGACCACCGACTCCAGAGCCAGTAGGGCACAACCCCCGGCAAGGCATGTTGCCAGGGGAGGGGGCGGTGCAGATGATGGTGCTACCACTGATGGTCAGCTAGAGTTGGAGTCATCATCCTCCCGCCCAGTGTCGTCGTCGTTGCTATCGCTATCCTCCTCATCATTGTCACTCAAGGAGGAGCTTTCGTCGTTGGTGGAGCTCTTCGTGTAGCGCCCTAAGTGGATTCTCGAGCGCCCAAAGACCTTGACGGAGGGTAGGCCATTCTCCATTAGTTTGAACTGGAGAATGTGCCCCTTCGACAAGCTATGGGTGCAGGAAAAGGTTTTCCACCCATGGCGGAGGTACATGACATGAGGGGCGGGGAAGTCAACATCGACCCACATGCTGCCGTTCTCGTAGCCCCTCATGTGCAGCCTCAAGGCCTGCGGCGGGTCAAGCTCCATTACCCAAGCAAACAATGTAGGGAGGCGGAGATGACCACACACGGGCTTGTACAGCCCGATGAAGAACTCACGGGGCTGGTCTCCAACATGACCCTCCATTGGAGGTGGGGCCGCTGATGGAGGCACAGCTGGTGCGCCGCTCGTCCTCCTCTTCCCCTCCCTCTCCCTCTCGTGGCGGGCTCTGCCGCCGTAAACTCCGGAGGAGGGGGGACGTGCTGTCAAGCAGAAGCACTCGTCGCCGCCATTGAAGCACCAGCACGCCCTCTCACCATGGCAAGTGGAAAGGCACCGTCCCTCTCCCTTTTTATAGAAGGGCTTGGCCGGGGACTAGCCTCTCAACCCAAGGGTGGCCACCCCGCATGACCAATATGGCCTCCAGAGGCGCGGGGAATCAGGACCGACCCGCTGCTCCAATCGGCGACGCCCGGTTTCCCGCCTTGGCATTAATACCCGTGCCCTCCATGTCCACCACCTACCCTTCCTAAGGCATGGAGGACACATGGCGGGCGAGCCAGAAGCATAGATACAAGTGGGATGACTGTTTTCCACCCGGTGATCATGCGGTGCGGGCGCCATGCAAGCTACAACCCGAGCCCACTTTGTAAATGAGCAGCACCCCTGCGGCTTCCTCTTTTTATGCGGAAAGCGTGGGCCGCCTCTTTACTGTTCGATGTGAAGCGTCGCGGGCGTGCTGTGGCCTATGCGCCTCTTTAACCCTGTGCTGTAGTAGCTCGAAGTCCTTCTTGAACCTGTCAAGCCAAGAACAAAAGGAGGGGTTGTTTCCCTAAAGCGTCGCGGCAGGTGAGGGGGGGTCTAAATTAAGCAAGGTTGCTAATGCAAAGAGTGTACAAAATTGAGAACAAAGGGCCTATGCGCCTCTTTAACCCTGTGATGTAGTAGCTCGAAGTCCTTCTTGAACCTGTCAAGCCAAGAACAAAAGGAGGGGTTTGTTGCCCTAAAGTGTTTATTGTTCCTTTCCTTCCAGATGCTCCAGGCCGCCACAATGAATTTATCTAAGAATATTTTTGATGGGTCGCCATTTTTTTGATCTGCAATAACTTGTAGGCGGCCGGGGTAGGGTTCCCAGATTATACCAAGTACTTCCCAACAATGTTTGCTGAAGGAGGAAGTGAATACCATATGCTCGACAATTTCTTTGGTGTTCATCCCATAGAGGAGGCAATCATGGGCATCTCATATGTTGTAGTGCCTTCTTTTGAGCATATTCCGCATGTTGAGTCTATCGTGAAATAATAGCTAAGCAAAAACTTTTCGTTTCATTGTGCACTTGATTTCCAGATCCAACCAAAGGCTTGCTGAGATTGAATTTCCCTCAAGAAGAAATAGTAGTAGTTCATGCATTTGTAAAACATTCCCCCAAACATAGTGCGACACGTCCGAGGTAGCCGTTGTAGGTTGAAAAGATGTAGCGATCGTCTGCATGTGTCTGACTTCTGCATGGGCTTGTGGGGTCAGCGGAAGGTGGAGCATTTCTCCAAGAAATCCTTGACAGAGACATATTCATTCAAAGAGTGGGAAAATGCACGCGAGTGCGAGTCTTGGAGTAGCTGACCAGACCATAAATATTTCCAAAAAAGAGCTGTGGTGCCACAAATGATGTTGACACGGGAAACCCCTTGAATTTGGGAGATAGCTTGAGCACATTACGCCACCAGAACGATCCAACAGGATCGGAAGCATGTGGTATTTTCTGATCATAATATGAGTTCCAAATAAGTTGCACCCTAGGAATGTCCATCTTGTTAAGGAATTTGTGTAGGAATTTCATAAGTAAGTCTTTGTTTTGAATTCTGAGGTTAATGACACTGAGCCCTCCCTTATTTTTAGGTTTGCACACCATGTCCCACGCTACCAATGAGTTGCATTTGTCACCTTGCTCACTTTTCTTGACCCATAATCATCTGTGTCTAATCCTGTCAAGCATCTCTATGAGCTTTGGTAGAAAGTGAAGCATACACATAGCGTATATGAGTAAGGAGGTGACTGTGGAGTTGAGAAGGGATAGTTTCCTAGCATATGACATGAGGGAAAGTGTTGAGGATAAGCTCCCCTCGGCAACACTGACTAGAGGCATGAAGTCTTGTATGGTGGGGCGGGACGTGCCCAGCGAAGACCTAGGTAGGTAAATGGCATAGAGCCTATTAAGTATTCAAAAATGGTCACAAAATTCGTAACAAGTTCAGCCTCCAAGTTGATGGGAATGAGTGTTGATTTAAGGAAGTTGATCTTGGGGCCAATGGATCGGGCATAGTTCGTGAGGATACTTTTAATGATCATAGCTTGGCGGGGGCAGGCTGGCATGAGCAGGAGCATGTCATTGGCGTATTGGACAATTGGGTAGTCCATTTGACCGTTGCAAGGAAAGGGAGGTGATTGAAACCTTTCATGTAGGCATCATTGGTTGGTAATTGGAGGAGATCAGCTGCAAGGACAAAAATAAGGGGTGAAAGTTGATCACCCTTACTCACTCCACGACGACAATGGAATTGTCTGCCGGGTACACCATTAAGAAGAATGGATGATCTTCTTGAGAAAAAAATAGATTTAATCCAGGTTAACCATTTGTCATTAAATCCCATATGTTTCATGATATTGATCATTGGATCATGCTCAATTGTGTCGAAAGCTTCGACAAAGTCAAGCTTAAGCAACACTGTTGGCTATTTTGAAGCTTGAAACTAATAGATATATTGGGACGTCCATGCAAGGCAGTCTTGGATAGATCTCCCATGTATGAAGCTATATTGGTTGTGGTGTATAATTTTTAAAATGACTTTCTGGAGCTGGTTGGTATTAATAAGTTTGAGACAAAAATGGAGTAGTGTGATTGGCCAGTAATCATTGACTATGGAGGGAGACATGTTTTTCGGGATGAGAGTGATCAGTCCTTAATTAATGCTTTGGAGATTAAGTGTGCCTGCATGTAATTGGGTACATAACGTGTAAAAGTCCTCCTTGATGATTGGCCAGCATGCCTTGAGGAAGAGGCCCCTGAAACCATCCGGACCAGGTGCCCGATCACCCGACATTTCATTAACCACCGAATCAATTTCAGCATGGGTCAAAGGCAAATTGAGATGATCTAGATTCTCAGTTGGGCGGATCAGGGTTGGAAGATCAAACTTCATTTATGTAGGGTTAGAGGTGCCTAGTCTGTCAGTGTAGGCCTGAAATAGAAGAGCCTCTTTGCTAGTATGATCTTCTACCATGAGTCCATCAAGTGTTTGGAGGTTTGCAATGTTGTTTTTGTACCTTTCCATGGCAACTGCCTGGAAAAACTTCGTATTTTCATCGCCAAATTTGACCCAGCATGTTTCGCAACGCCTCTTCCAATATTGCTTTTGATAGTCAAGCAATCGGAGAGGTGGTTTCTCATGAGCTTGCGGAAGTTAGCTTCTGGGATTGTAAGTGGTCGGAGGTTCTCAAGAGCATCTAAGTCGGCCAGGGTTTTACTGGTGTTTTCAATAGCCACTGATAAACGACCGATATTCTTGCTCCAAGCCTTTAGTTCCTGCCTCAGAAGCTTGAACTTGCGGCAGCGCACCGTGGCCGCGTTGGTTGAACTGACAGGCTGGTCCCACACTTTGTTTACCACATCCATAAAACCAGGGTGCAGTAGCCAATAGTACTCAAATCTGAAAAGCTTGGCACGTGGTATTTTTGTCTCTACTCTTACTACACATGGCGTGTGATCTGAGGTAGTTTTGCGAAGGGGTTTCACTAAGGTGTGGGGATACACATGTATCCAGTGGAGAGAGGTGAAGAACCAATCGAGTTTCCCAAGTAGGGGATCTTGTTGCATGTTGCTCCAGGTGTATAGCCTACCCTTAATTGTTAACTCAATAAGGTTGTGTTTGCGGATAATGTCATTGAAGGTTGACATTTCATTAACATCATCCCCTCGCTTATTGCTGTTCTCTGGGCCATGAATGTAATTAAAATCTCCAAGGAACAAGCAATCAGTGTCTACATGAATGTCCCTGTCATATAGGCACTTAGTGAAAGTATCACATGCAGGACCAGCGCATGGGCCATAGATATTATAGAGCGTCCATGATTATGTAGAGAGAGTGCATGTGAACTGAATGCCCAATGCAAAATCATCCTGCACAATAACATTACCAAAAAAGTAGAGCTATTCCAGGCAGTGAGAAGACCACCTGAGGCACCCCTCGAAGGAACATAAGCAAATTTATCAAAGCGCTTAGGGTAATATATTTTAATAAAAGATAGATCGTTAATAGGTTTCTTGGTTTCCTTCAAACAGACGATAGCACACCCACTAACAGAGATCGCATTAGACAGTGCTAGAAGTTTCTTATCGGAATTTAACCCACAAACATTCCAACATCGGACGTTCCAGTAACACAAAAGAGGCATTGGAGGCAACTTAATTATTCTAAAGAAGAGGAGCCCACCTCCAGGCTTATGTTGTTAATGGCAGGGACTTCTGAGGCCAGCAGAGGAGCATCTGTGAGCTCTTGAGGAGGAATCACGCAATAGTTGCCAATATCCTGCATGGAGAAAAGAGGGGTAGGTGACGGTGGTTGATCCAGCACTGGTGCAGAAGAGCTTGAGACAGCAGAAGGAATCACCCTTGGTTTAACTTTCGAAGAGGTGGCATGGACATCAGTAATTTGTGGCACTCTGAAGCCACCAAACCAGGTGGATCTGGTGTGGTGACGTTCCTTTGTGGTCACCAGAGGCGCTTTATACTTGGAGCGGCGAGGACGAGTAGGTGATGGGCTTGGAGCATCAGGTAGCACCTGGGCCAAGCACAAATCAGTTGAATCCTCCATGGGCTCAATCAGAGTAGGTTGAGGCCCAATGTTCAAAGTTGCAGTTGGTGCTAGGAGGGAAACCTCTTCACTTAGAATAGAGTTATCATCCAAGTTACATGTAGCTAAAGAAGAAGGGGTTAATCCTCAGAGCTTTCACTGAGGGCAGGGGCTTGGCTTAGGTCAGATGATCCAATAAGCTCCACAAATGACAGATCAGTAGCAGAGTCCTCATGCAAAATTTCAGTTATCTATACTGAAGATGGCGTAGGGGCTGGGTCCACAATATGAGCAAAGAAACACACCATGTGCATAGAATCATTGTCGGACACTCGGAAGCTAGACGTGGGAGTTGCCTCCTACATCTCCAAAGGTGGTAGCTCATAACCTGAGCTCGAAGGTCCATAGGCTGCCACCACACTCATAATGGTTCTGGAAAGGTATTCAGTGAAGACATTGCGTGGAACCAGATCAGAATCAAGCATAGTGGTAACTTCATTTCCTTGAACTGATATGCTCACTTTTAAAGTCACAGCTGAGATGGCCACATCCACGTTGATGACATTCTGAATCATAGGAGGAGCCACAAGAAGAGTGTTGACCTACATCTTATGCATACGAGTGGAGCCCTACGTGTTGGCCGTGGAACTAGAATCATTCCAAGAAGAATTCAGCCTTTCAGTCAAATTATCTTCATGCATAATCCCATCTTGCACACAGAGACCTTGGGCTGCCAGCCAAGACTGAAAATGGACCAAAGCTGCTGGCATTTGAGGCACTGGAGGCTGTGGCCAGGAATCCCACTGAGCTGCTGGAGGACCATCTTGCTGAGGTGCATTGTGTGGTGCCTGATCATTCCCCATAACATTCTGGAGGATCCAATTCTGAAGATGCTGCTGATAGAGTTGTTCAGCTGTGACACCTTTTCCAAACATAGGGTGTGGGACTCCATTGGCTGGTGGCGGTTCCTCATCAGCCCTTGGCACCTCTGGGCATGGATATTCCAATCAGCGCCCCTAAGGATATACAATGAAGCAGTCCAACAAGCCCTGTCCCCTCCTAACTGATGAACCACAATGCTTTTGGGAATCAGACGCATATGAATGACTCAAAATTTGATCAGCACCACACTATGATCAATATTTGGACTGTTCTAGGTGACCAATCTACCATAGTCATCGACTGAACGCTGAAGACCCAATGTACATTAACCACACTTCAGGTCCGTAGGTGGTGTTGCGCATATTCAGAGCAACATTGTGGAGAACAAAAGAAACTACCAGATCCTCATCAGCTAACTGAAAGGTGGTGTTGATTGCTATATCACAGATGAAGAGTTGGCAAAAGAAAACATACCAATACCAAGCAGATGGTTAGAGGACTCGGTTGTGTGCAAACCCGACTCATGCAGCCCCACCGTGAGATGTAGTGGAATAAATTTGCTAGCTTCAGCAATGGCGAGGAAGCTATTGTTGAGGTGTGGGATGGGATTGACCACCATGTCCGTGCGGACTTTCTGATCGGGCGGACCCACCTCGATTGACCATCCTGCAGGGAGGAAGGGGACCGGGTTCACCGAATAGTTGGCCATGGTGGTGGTGAAGGTGGTGGTGTTGACGGTGTTCATGGTGGTGATGGTATTTGGGGGTGTAGGAGCTAGAGCAGAGCTCTCTACTGCATTGGGAAGGGAGGGGGCGAGGAGGGCGAATGCGAGACATCAGGGGTGGTGGAGGGGTTTTTTGGTTGCCACTGCCATCGTTGGGCCCAACGGTGCCGCCAGTAGGAGAACTCCAGGTGTCCATAGTGGCTACAGGTGCCGCATCGGACAGTCGAGGAGGGGTGGCTCCCTGGTCTCGTGGAAGGACAAGTCTGAGCCATTAAGGAGGGATTGATTTGATGCCCAGTAGAAATTGATTTGACTCGATAATGAATATCAGCTGCCATAAAAAGAAATACCATCAATAGAAGACCTATGTTGTGCGGGGTAATTAATACCTTTGTGTCCTAGGGCCGACCAATTTAGGCATATTATCCGTGCATGACAATTACTTTTATGATGACCCCGTTGCAAGCATTTGGCACAGAGAGTACCCCAGAACTTGACTAGATCAGAGAGTTCCTTAGTATCATATCCCGCTCGCAATAAATCAGCAATATGAGCCTCTAATAATAAAGGTGGCCAGGACGTGTGTCGTGCGGCATATCATATGGCTGAAGTAAGGAAACATTGAGGCAATTGTGGGTAAGTGATATTATAAGGAAACCGAAAATTGCCAATCATGATAAATGCTTTGGACAATCAATTGTGCATTGAATGGCCACAGATAATTGAGTCATAGTTACCGAAGGACCTGCCGGATCGGCCCCGCCCGAAGGGAGCACAACCGGACATGAAGCTTCGTGGCTATTCTTTTCATTAAAATCCATGGAGGCCAGAGGAATGATCCCAAACTTGCACAATTCTTTGGAAGAAGTGGGATCATGAGCAGTAATATGTGCAAAGAGAGATTTATTGATGTAAATGGCCATTGGACTACGGCTAGCAATAGTTTCAAGTCTTCCATTAGCATGCCATTGTGAGTCAAAATGCTTGTAGCCATTGAAATGACCATTGAACAAATGAAATCCGGCCAAATTCGATCCTTAAGACCATGGATGTAATGCCCAGCTTTGTTACTAGCCACCGAGAAACGAAAAGATCTCTCATTGATCCTTGAAACCTTAAACCCTTTCTGATGACCACCAATGCAACATTGTAATGCCACACCCACAAATTCTTCAGAGAGAGGAAAACAGGCCGCAGACAAAGAAACCGCCAAGAAGAATTCCTTGGTATTGCGATATTGAGAGAAATGAACCGTTTCTCCAAATCATCGACGTACCTGATCTGCAACTGCAAGGCCAGGGTTGAAATCCCAGTGTAGGAGACCTTCCATGGTGAAAATCAATGGCTAGATCCATAGTTTGTGGTGAGGAGTAGGTTGGAGGAGGGAGGAGGGAGGAGAGAGTAGGGAGCAGAGCCATCCAAAAATGGAGAGATTGTTGTAAGCCAAAACTTTGTGGAGAGAGTTTATATGGGTAGGAGCATGCCCTGGTAAATTTTCAGCAATAATACAACAATATAATATATAGTTGCTTCACAACCTGAAAATCTGACCAGAAACCAATATTTGATGCTGAGCTCACATAGAGTGATGACATGAGCTCAAATCTTGAGTAGAGTGATGATTTGATCATATGAAGGATCTTGCAAAATTTGAACTCATTTGGATACTCCTAGTTGGTGCTTCCTTCACAAAGGCTTCCATTTGACAAAAACTTTGGAAATCTGCGGAGTAAGATTCACTAGGAAAATGGAGTTGAATTATGTCATGTGGCAATGATATGGATAGGAAAAGGTGCCCAAAAAGTTTGGGTTCAATCAAGCAAACAAAAATGACACTTCCTTGATTAAGTGCCAGCTAGGGCAGAACAGGAAAAGGAATATTAATGAATTACTTTTTCTGATGCCAAGGAAGGGTTTTGACATATCTTTGGAAGATATGAACCAAACAATTTATGAGTATTATTTGGGAATTTTTTGGATGACAGAAGGGTAGGTTGCTTCACAACCTAGGGCTAAAAGGATTATTCCTTTATTAGAAAAAATATTATTCCCAATAAAAAGAATATCGGGATTGGTCCAAGATGGGAAATGACATGATCTTGAGATGGTTTTGAGGATGACAAGCCAATTGGGAGCCTAAGAAGAGATGATCTTCCCAGGTTTCTGGACCACGGAGCCAGAGAAAAAGAATTTAAAGAAAAAATACAAAGAACAACAAAAGGAAAAGAAGGGGCCAAAATCCAGAGTGTCACATTATTTGTGTGAGTGCTGTTTACAGAGTGTTGCTTGGTTCTCCTACTGGATTGATAACCTTGGTTTCATAACTAAGGGAAATACTTATTGGTCATGTGCTGCATCATCCTCTCCTCTTCGGGGAAATACCAACGCAGCTACAAGCAATCAGGAAAAATTGTTGGTGCCATTGCCGGGGAGACATCATCAACATCTATCAGGTATCCAATCACAAATGTCATCTCCTTGCAATTTTACATTATTTGCCATTTGCCTCTCGTTTTCATCTCCCCCCTTCTAAAACATTTTTGAAAAGCACAAAAATATTTGCCTTTTTATTTTCCTTCTTTATGTTTGGCTTTTTCTCATTTGATCTTTCATTTGCTTTTGATTTTTCTTGCCTACTTTATCGTTATGGCTAGTTCTTCATCTACTATGTGTACACCCAAAAATGAAGGTATCAATTTTAAACAAAGGGTAGAAGAGAGCCCCGCAAGAATTGATAAGCTGGAAGCAATTTTTAGTAACTTGAGCTCAGCTTTTTCTGCTATTAAAACTATTGAAAAAACTCCTACTAGTAAGAATTGCAAGTCTACAGATGTTCCTAAGAACAAGGGTGCCACTTCTAGTAGCAATAATGAAGATCTTTAAATGATTAGCATTCACCCCAACTTTGTCGAAGTGATAAAAAAACCTACTTGCAAGAACGAATTCTCCCATCTTATTCCTAGGAGTGTGATTATTGCAAATATGCATGCTAGATCCTCGAAGAATTATGCTTTTGTGATTGAGGAGTTGGAAACTAAAGATGACAATACTTGAACCTATGCATTATGCCTAGCTAGGGGCATAAAACAATAGCGCTTATTGGGAGGCAACTAATGAATAAAATAATGTTTTCACTTTTTCTTTTTCTTTTTGTGTGTTCACACAATTATGCTACTGTTATGATTGTGTTTTTATGTTCTAATTAGTGTTTGCGCCAAGTAAAGCCTTTAGAATCATGTTGTGTGATAGTTGATTTGATCTCATTGAAAAACCAAAACTTTTACACCGAGTAGTAGAATTTCTAAAAATCACAGAAGCGCGATAAAATTCTGAAATTTTTACACAAGATTGACATACAAATTTCCTATATTGTCCCAATTTTTTAGAATTCTTGGAGTTACATAAGATGGTCGAAGTCCAGATTACTACGGACTATTCTATTTTTGACAGATTATGTTTTCATTGCATTGTGTGCTTATTTTGATGAATCTATGGATTGTATCAGGGGGTATAAGCCATGGTAAAGTTAGAATACATTAGGTATAATGCAATAATAAAATATGAATTGGTTTGCAACAATACTTAAAGTGGTGATTTGCTTTATTATATTAATGGATCTCATGAAGGTTTTGTTAAGTTTTGTGTGATTGAAGTTTTCAAGTCTTTGGGTGAGATCACGATGGATGAAGGAATAAGGCGTGAAAAGAGTGTAAGCTTGGGGATGCCCATGGAACCCCAAGGTAGTATTGAAGGAGAACCAAGCAACTAAGCCTGGGGATGCCCCAGAAGACATCCCCTCTTTCTTTTAACAATCATCAGTAATTTTAATTGGAGCTATATTTTTATTCGTCACATATCATTAGTTTTGCTTGGAGCGTCTTCTATTATATGTGTCTTTGCTTGTTTTGCTTTTTAGTTTGTCACTATCATCCTTGCTTGACACACCTATTTGAGAAACCCATAATAATGTTATGATTTGTTACAATTGCTCTATATGCTTCACTTAAATTTTTTGAGCTATGGAATTGCTCTAGTGCTTCAGTTATATCTTTTTGAGCACGGTGATGCATTAATTTTTGAAGAAATACTCTCATGCTTCACTTAGATTAATTTGAGAGTTAGTAATTTTTTGCAGAAATTCTCTCATACTTCACTTATATTATTTTGAGAAATGCAAATTTTTATGCTCATGTTCTTAACTTAAATTTGTTTGAGAGCTTGATATAAGAAATGGTAATATATGAAATTAGTCCCAAAGTGATAGATATCCAAGGGGGATATAATAAAAAAGTTCATGAAGATCATTGGACATTATAATCTTGATTCTTAGAAATAGTTTTGAGATATGATGATAGTGATATGTGAGTCATGTTGGTGAGTACTTATGCTTTAGTAAGAATATTGGTGTTAAGGTTTGTAATTCCCTATGCAAGCACGAAAGTCAATAGTTATGCAATGAAATTACATCCTACTTGGGGTGCATTATTTGGTGTTATTTCGGCTTAATTCTCATTTACGAGAATTTTTGTTTCTTGTTTGGTTGCTTATCAATCTATTTGCTAGCTTTTCCTTGTACTAAGTAGGAATACTACTTGTGCATCCAAAATCCTTAAACCAAGTTTTGCCATATGAGTCCACCATATCTACCTATATGTGGTATTTCCATGTCGTTCCAAGTAATTTTGTATGTGCCAACCTTAATTTTCAAAATGAATTTCCTTTTTGTGTGCCCGTACCGCTCATGAAGCGATAGGGGTGGCCAATATTTTTCCATGCTAGATGTGTTATTCTCTATATGAGTGTTTATTAATTTCCCATTGCACGAGAGTGTGGTGGTAATAGAGATGCCAAGTCCCGAAATGAAAAAGAAATTTACTTTATGTTGTCAAATAATAAATTTCGTGGAAAGTGTTGGTATGGAAGGCACCCGTGGATACGGCAAGCCATGGATTGTGAAAGAGTGGTGGAAAAGGAATGAATTTATTTTATGTTTGGGAACCGGCTATGATGTATCTAGCATGGAAAGTATTGGCAACTACTCGGTCGTTTTCATTGACGGGAAAAGCACGCCTCTGAAAATATTTTTATTTCTCAATTTAAGCTTTGAGCTCTCGCACCTCTACAAATCTCTGCTTCCCTTTGTGAAGGGATTATCTATTTACTTTATGTATTTTTTTATTTGAGTCTCCATCTTCTCATATAAAGCACCAACTAGGGAGCACTATGATCATACTTCTGCATTAGATGTAGCTAATATTCGAGTCTGTTTCATGAATGGATAAATGATTGAGCATGATGGCTAAGGATAACTTTCTTTAGTGTTGATATTTTGAAAGACATAGTTGCTTGTTGATATGCTTGAGTATTGAAGTCTTCATGTCAAAAATAGACTATTGCTTTGAATCATCTAAAAAGTCCAAATGTCCATGCTACAAAAGAAAAGAATATGTGTGAACATGTTAGGCAACATTCCACATCAAAAATTCTATTTTTATTATTTACCTACTCAAGGACGACCATGAATTAAGCTTGGGGATGCTGATACGTCTCCAACGTATCTATCATTTTTTATTGTTCCATGATGTTATATTATCAATCTTGGATGTTTACATTCATTTTGTAGAAACTTTAGATCATTTTTTTGGACTAACCTATTGACATAGTGCCGGTTGGTGTTTTTTGCTGGTTTTTTTACTTTGCAGAATATCCATATCAAACGGAGTCCAAACGAGGCGAAACTTTTCTGAATTTTTTTCTTCCTAGAAGACAACTTGGGAGTGAATGAAGTGCACGAGGGAAGGCCCGTGGGGCCTACCACCCAACTGGGCACGCCAGAGGCCCCTATCACGCCCTGATAGGTGTTGGGGGCTATGGAGGTCCTTTACACCGCCTCCCAGCTCTACAAATACCCAAATATTCCAGAAACCCTAGGGGAGTCGACAACACACAATTCTAGCCGCCGCATGTTCCAGAACCACGAGATCCAATCTTGAGCCCTATTTCGACACCTTGCCAGAAAGGGGAACACGATCATGGAGGGGTTCATCATCCTCATTGGTGGTCCTCCGATGACGCATGAGTAGTTTACCATAGACCTACGGGTCGGTAGGTAGTAGCTAGATGGCTTCTTCTCTCTTTTTGCTTCTCACTACAATGTTCTCCTCGATGTTCTTGGAGATCTATTTGATGTAATGACTTTTTGCGGTGTGTTTGTTGGGATTCAATGAATTGTGAGTTTATGATCAGTTCTATCTATGAATATTATTTAAGTCTTCCTTTATCTATTATATGCATGATTATTATAGCCTCGTATATTATTTAAGTCTTCCTTTATCTATTATATGCATGATTATTATAGCCTCGTATTTCTTCTCCAGAACTTGGATTTGGTTTGGCCAACTAGATTGATTTTTCTTGCAATGGGAAGAGGTGCTTTGTGATGGGTTCGATCTTGCGGTGTCCTCACCCAATGACAGAAGGGCTTGTGAGGCACGCATGTATCGTTGCTAATTAAGGATAAAAATATGGGGTCTGTTCCTACATGAATAGATCTTGTCTACATCATGTCATCGTTCTTATTGCGTTACTCTGTTTCTCCATGAACTTAATACACTAGATGCATGCTGGATAGCGATTGATGTGTGGAGTAATAGTAGTAGATGCTGGCAGGAGTCAGTCTACAATTCTTGGACGTGATGCCTATATACATGATCATTGCCTTGGATATCGTCATAATTATTTGCTCTTCTATCAATTTCTCAATAGTAATTTGTTTACCCACAGTATGCTATTTTCTCGAGAGAAGTCGTTAGTGAAATCTACGACCCCTGGGTCTATCTTTTATCATATTGTTTTCAGATCTATTATTCCAAAAACCCAAAAATACCTTACTACACTTTTTATTTCTTTATTTTATTTTGGTTTTCGCTAGATCTATTTATGCAATCTCATACAATTTAACCTATCTCAATACCAAGGAGGGATTGATAACCCCTCTTACGCATTGGATTGCAAGTATTTGTTATTTGTGTGAGGGTACTATTTACATAGTGTTACTTGTTTCTCCTACTTGATTGATAACCTTGGTTTCATAACTGAGGATATACTTACCGTTGCTCTGTTGCATCATCCTCTCCTTTGCGGGGAAATACCAACGCAGATACGAGCAATCAGTCCCCCCTCACGAACGACGCAGACATCGAAGTAACCCCTCTGCCGTTCTGCTGGTGCGTGACTATTCCTGGACACCGGGAGCGTGATAAACTCATGGATTTTTTTCATGATGCAGACACATGTGATATGAGATGTGTGGTAATTTTTCAAATAATTTTAAGAGGGGGAAGTATGCGCAAAAATCTCCAGCTCGGGATTGTTCTTCGCATGTCTACGGGTGTGGTCTGGGCCATCGGCGGCTAGCTATGCCTCAAAATCTTTCCCCGAGTCCTCACACAAGTCTGGAAATGTGGTCGGAGGTGCAAACACCCGACACGCGGCTCCATAGTGAGACCCCCCTCACGAACGGTGCCGTCGCCGACACTTTTAGGGGGAGGTGGGGAATGACCACGTCAGGTCGCCGCGGAGGTGATCTTGTGGTAGTTTGGGCTTAGACCTTGTTCTAAAGTGTTACCATGGGCCCGCCTAGCACAACCAGGTGAAAAAGTCCATTGGCCAAAGCCCGTCTGGCCAAAGTCAAAGGCGTAGATCTCCTGGTCAACTCGTCCAAGGTTAGGACAACCGGGGGCCTTAGGGGGGTAGCAATGCCACCGGAGCATCGCCCTGGGTCGTCATACGCATCTTAAGTTGTGCTGGCATGTCTAAATAGGCAATACTGTGGCTTTGGGTTGTGGTCCCCCCTAACGGACGGCGAAGACACCGGACTAATTAACCCCTCTACGGTTCTGCTGGTGCGTGAATATTCCTTGACACACGGTGCGTGATAAACTCATGAATTTTTTTCACAATGCAGACACATGCGATATAAGATGTGTGGTAATTTTTCAAATAATTTTAAAGATGGGGAGGTATGTGCAAAAAATTTCCTGCTACAGATAGTTCTTCGCATGTCTGCGGGTGTAGTCCGGGGCCATCGGGGCCTAGCTATGCCACCAAATCTTTCCTCAGGCCCTCACACAAGTTTGGAAGTGTAGTGGGAGGTGCAGACACCTGGCACGCGGGTTCGGAGTGAGATCCCCTTCACAAACGGCGCCGTCCTCGGCACTTTTACGGCAGGGTGGGGGGGGGGGTGGGGGTGGCGTTCGCGCCGGGACGCCGCAGAGGTGATCTTATGGCAGGCTGGGCCCAGACCTTGTTCTGAAGTGTTACCATGGGCCTGCCTATCAAAACTAGGTGAAAAAGTCCATTGGTCAACGCCCGTCCGGTGAAAGTCAAGGGCATATATCTCCTGCTCAACAGGTCCAGAGTTAGGCCGACCGGGGGCATTAGGTGGGTAGCAATGCCACCGGAGCAACGCCCCGGGTTGTCATATGTGTCTTAAGTTGTGTTGGCATGTCTGAAGAGGAAATACACTACTCCGGGTTGTGGTCCCCCCTCACGGACGATGAAGACACCGAAGTAACCCCTCTGTTGTTCTTCTGGTGAGTGAATATTCCTGGACACCCGCAGCGTGATAAACTGATGAAATTTTTTCACGATAAACACATGAGATATAAGATGTGCGGTAATTTTTCAAATAATTTTAAGGAGGGGGAAGTATGCGCAAAAATCACCCGCTACGGATTGTTCTTCGCATGTCTGAGGGTGTGGTCCGGGGCCATCCGGGGCTAACTATGCCACCAAATCTTTCCCCGGGTCCTCACACAAGTCTGGAAGTGTGGTGGGAGGTGCAAACACCCGGCACGTGGCTCCGGAGTGAGATCCCCCTCATGGACGGCACCGTCGCCGGCACT
>NC_041383.1:288063245-288070480 GCF_002162155.2 Triticum dicoccoides | reverse complement strand
CAAAAACATACTCGACATTCATAATCTATGGTAAACAAAAACCCAAAATTGATATATAATTTATTTATGTTAAGTACAGAAAATTCAGATTCAAATTAATCAAATTTTAACTTACAGAAATTCAAAAAAACAAAAAAGGTAGTATCTATGCCTACGGCAAGGCCGTCGGCACAGTGTGCCACGTGGCACAAAGATCTATGCTGACGGCTTGCCGTTGGGCTGCCGGCGTAGATTTAACGGCGTTGGCCTACCGTCTGAGCCAGGTCGGCGGGCCGACCTATCTGCCGAGGGCATATATATGCCGACGGCCGCTGTTGGCATAGATTGTGGTTATGTCGATGGCCTTTGTATGCCGACGGCCATCGTCGACATAGACTACTATATGCCGACGGTCTTTCTGTGCCTACGGCTTCCCCTAGGCCGTCAGCATATGTCCGTCTATGCCAATGGCCCAGACAAAATGCCTTCGGCATCGGCGGTTATTCCGGTAGTGTTGCGTCAAGATTTGTGCTGCTATCCTTATATAGAAATTTCTCTTTTTTGTTTCTTTCACAGAGAACATTTGACCTTAAAACTTGGCAGGTCAATTATACACAAGTGCCAATCTTTGTATAAAATGTTTTTGTTTTTATATGTGACATCAATTTTTCAAATTCAAATTTTGAATTGGTTGTATCATGCATTTTAAAAAAATTATGTTGCGCAAAAATCTGAATACATTTCTACACATGGTAGTACTTGTGTGATGTTGATCTGTAAAGTATCGAATTCAAATGTTCATTTATTTGTAAGGAAAAAAAAGAGAAGTTTGCTTGCACCGAACTTTGATGCAAAAATGAACAGTGAGGACAGAAGGTACAGTGGGTACAATCAGAACTTTCCTATTTTCGAAAGTTAGATGTTCCTTTTGTCTAAAACGACAGCTTCGAGAGAACTGATGGGAGTAACAGTATTAACCAACACTATATTCAGTAATTAAATTCAGATATGACTGATGGGAGTATATATGTATACAAAGAGTAAACCGAACCCGATAAATTCAGTAATTAAATGGTACTCCTATATATGCCTGCAACAATGACTGGACAGATAGTATCGCTGTCGATGTTTGCTAGCCATGAGTAAGCTAGGCGCACCGACAGAGCGCATGCGTGCGTCTCGATAAGTCGACCTGCTCTTCTCTTGTGTTTCAAGTCCCGTCCGGCCGCTTCCATGTAGCCTAGCGTCACAAGTTTTAGCAACGCTAGCTCATGATTTGCACTTACACAGAGAGAGAGAGAGAGAGACTTGGTTGCTGGGCGTTCGTTCACTGTTGCTACTCTCTCAGTCACCTGGTGAATTGAAACTTCCTCCAACCTTTTCCGATGGATGAGACAATGGACAAACTTTATTTGGTGTTCCCTTCCTCCACACACAGCGGCATAAAGCTCAATTGACCGAGACAGCCTTTGCCTGAATTTCTGCCTGCGAGCGTGTGTATGCGTGAGAGAAGAGGAGAGGGGCGAGTCGGCTAGCTAGGTCAGGCTCAGGCGGCCTGCGGCGGCGGCGGCCATGGGGCACCAGTGCTGCAGCAAGCAGAAGGTGAAGCGGGGGCTATGGTCCCCGGAGGAGGACGAGAGGCTCCTCAGGTACATCACGGCGCACGGCCACAGCTGCTGGAGCGCCGTCCCCAAGAACGCCGGTACGCACTAGTAGTCTCTCTCCGTCCATCCATCTCGAATTCTAGATCGCGGATCTGAACCGTATCGATCCTTCTCCTCCTTGTTCAGGGCTGCAGCGCTGCGGCAAGAGCTGCCGGCTCCGGTGGATCAACTACCTCCGCCCGGACCTGAAGCGCGGCACCTTCTCCGAGCAGGAGGAGCGCACCATCCTCGACGTCCACCGCATCCTCGGCAACCGGTATACATACATACACACATACATGTGTCTGCCTCAATGTAGGTTGCTGCATGACACGATTGATCCGACTTGTTGAATCGCATCGCATCCATGGCACGCAGGTGGGCGCAGATCGCTAAGCATCTGCCGGGCCGCACAGACAACGAGGTCAAGAACTTCTGGAACTCGTGCATCAAGAAGAAGCTCATCGCGCAGGGTCTCGACCCCAAGACCCACAACCTGCTCCCGGCATCCAAGCACCTCCTCCATGCACATGGCGGCACCGGCTCCGGCAGCAACCCTAGCAACAACCCTGCTGCACGCGCCCAATTCCATTCCCCCAATGGAAACGGGAACGGTTGCGCCACGCCGCCGTTCACCATCAGCTCCCCGACCAAGGCGGTCTACGACGCTGCCACGGTTGCGTCGCCAGTGGTGGCGCCGGGTTTGTACGACGTCCATAACCCTGGCATGATGATGGGGCAGCACGAGCGCTGTCAACAAGCTGCGATCGCCATGCAGCAGGGCTACCCGTACGTCCACAATAACGGCGGTGGTTTACTCATGAACTTCAGGGATCAGAACGCCGCGGGCGTCCACGCCTCCATGGACTTCATGAATGGCTCTTCTAATTCGTCGTCTTCCATGGAGTACGCGGCCGGCATGCCCAATGGCAACGTCTTCAACCCAGGCGTGGCGGCGTTCATGGACGAGACGGCCGCAATGTGGGCCACCGTTGTCGAGCCAGGAATGGGTGCCGGGATCGAAATGGCACATCAGCATCAGCAACAGCACGGGTTGGGGCTGGAGGAGGTAGTTGGACCCCCGCCGCGGCCATTGATCAACGGCGGTAGCTCAGGTGGCAAGGGACTGGATATCATGGACGTCTCTTCGGAAGTGTACGGTTCCGCCGGTACAACGACGGCGTTCGACCTAGAGCTGATGGAGTCGTGCGGGTTATTTTGCGGCGCCGCTGGCAATGGCATGGAGCAGCTCCAATGGGATTGCTAATTGAGCTAGCTCATTATCATCACCCCCTAATTAGATCCTTTCGATCCATGCTTTAATTGAGGCCTTCGTTCTTAATTTGTTTTTTGATGTGCATTTCCTGTCCTCTTGATCCAGAATTTCAGACCGTCCATGTCAGAAAGAAATGCATGCTAAGTTGAGTTTTGAATTTGCCATCAACAAATTTATTTAAATTTCTTCCTAGCTAGCGCCTAGCAGTAATATATACACTGTCGACAGATTGTTTAAGTAAAGTCTGCTTCAACTGTTCCATTTCAAATACAGAAGATGGTGATGATTTAGATGCTGCAAAAACGGTACTCGCTTCGTCCTATAATATAAAAACGTTATTGACACTAGTGTAGCATACAACGGAAGGAGTATATTTCATAGCTGCATGTGATTTAATCATCACTTTAACTAATTAACGAGATGTTTTTGCAACCCTTTTTTTGCATTGTGGTTAATCTCATGTGAAGGAACAAGTCAGTTGCGGGCATGCAGCAACCCATACGTTTCACTCTTTTTGGTGCAAGACAAGTTGTTTGTCAATTTATGTAGAAGCATACAAGTTTCTCCAACAAACACTGCACCCTTGCATGCTTACCATATAAAGCGCCTTCTCTATGTATTATTGGGGATGACCATGCATCGCACGACAAATGAAATCTCTGGAGCAATCTCCAATTTAAATCACACAAACTTGTAGCTTGCTAGTAACAACTTTTGTTTCGACCACATAATGGCATGCATGCATGCACACGTGTACGGGGAAGTAGAAGGTCACTATGTCATATTTTATGGCGAAAATATTCAGTTTGCCAGCAAATGTGTGTTTTCCTTTCAAAAGGGGATAGCACCAGCCACTACATTATTGTGATGCACGCATTTATCTTTATTAGTACAAAGTATCAAGCATTCGAGAAAGTCAAAATAAAAAATAAAAATCAAGACAACAATCAATCAATCCTTCTGCCCACCCTTGCCCCCTCCTGATGATGGCCTCACCAAGAAGGAGCGCGGTCGAACAATCAGAGCGTTCCTCCTCTGCCCCCTCCCCCCTGATTCCCCTCCCGCGGCCTGCTGCCCAGAGACAGTTGTCCTGGGGCATGATGATGATCCCACCTTGGCGCCAATCACAACTTCCACGCATCCCGCTAGTGCCCCTTTCTATCAGATCCCCAGCCGGAGCGCCCCACCAGCACCACCACCCAGCCGCGGCTTGAGTGGATCCTCTACGCTTGGTTGTGGTTTCACCGTAGGCTTCGCCCACCTTCCCTGTTGCAGAGAATCGCAGGGGCGTGTCGTCGGGTGGGGCACCTTCCCTGGGGGAAACCATCCAATCTGGGCACTGCCCGCCGCTCATTGTGGGGTGCGGTGTGGGTCCGCCGTGGGTTTTATCGCCAATGGTCCCATTAGTAATAACTCGGCGTCAATTTTGACCGTTCAACGCTGCTGACATGTGGGCCTAGAAGGTGCTGACATGGTTGCATACATGTGGTGCCAGGCATTGTTTTTTGGTGACGATGTGTCGTGTGACCAGTCAACAGTTCTGACATGTGGGCCCATTGTTGTGCTGACGTGGACATTGGCGAGCGGGTCCATACTCGGGTGATGTGACTTCTTACATGTGCGACCATACGCTTTTGACGCCGTTCATGACCGTCACAGTATTTTGGCGCGCTCAATTTGTATTTTATTGTAGTTGGTGGTCACATTTTGATACAATATTGATTTCTTAAAATAAATTTAATATGAATTCATGCAAAATTTGAGTTTCCATCCAAATTCGGCAGTCACTACTTTTAGTAAGCCGCAACGTTCGCAATTGTCAAACAGATTGTATAAGACAATACAATAGCAAATCATCGGCCACATGTCGTGGTGGGCGCACGACAGATGCCATGGGGTGGCTAAAGAGAGGGATAGGCAAGAGGCAACCGGTGGGCAATAGGGGCAAGGTCGGTATGAGCGAGTGCGAGACACAAGACGTACCCACGCTTGGGGCTCTCCGGAGAGATAATATTGCTAGTCCTGCCGTGTGTGGTTTATATGAAGATGGTACAAGCTTACTCCTAAAGCTGTTTTGGGAGGAAGGAAGGTGGGCCAGTTCATAGGCTGCTACTTCTCCGTGTGGTGGATGAGTGTGTGAGTGTGTGGTTCAACTGATGGTCGCCCCGTGCATGGAGGCCTCCTGGGGGTTTTATAGGCCAACCGCCCAGAGTTACAATGGTAAAGTTCCATGGGCGTGGGGCCGGGTTGTCAGTGTCTTGCAGTCGGTAGTGGGATGCCGGGTTCGCCGGTTCCGTTGGGTGCGCATCTCGCCGTGTCCGTCGGGTGCGGGCCGTACAAGGCCCGCCGGGCGCGGGTGCGACCGGCTGCTGGGTACTCTATAGGCTCGTCGTGTTAGTCGTCATGGGTCGGCTGCGCCATCTTGCTACAGGGTCATGCCTCCAAGGCGCCGCCCGCCCCAGGCGGGGGCTTGGTCGGCATGGCAGCAACGCCCTCCGTTGTCGGCGTAAAGGGGGGCGCACTGTAGCCATGCTGGTTTGTCGATGAAGGTTTGACTTGTGGGAGCCGCCCGGCGTGTGCCCGCCGGCTTGGCCGGGTTGTGTGACTTGGCTGGGTTGCGCTGGGAAGCCAGCCAAGGGCAAGCCGGATTGAGGGGCATTGCTAGGCTTGATGTTTCTGAAAGGGATCCGGGTTCCGTTGCCTGCCCGGGGTCCATCCCCCCGGCAGTAGTCCCCAAAGCTGTGAAGGCACGCCGGCTTCAAGCATGGGGGCCTTCGGAGTTTCACGCCCCGAGAAGGTGGTTGATGTTGATCAAGCTTGCAGCCGCTGATACGTCTCCAACATATCTACTTTTCCAAACACTTTTGCCCTTGTTTTGGACTCTAACTTGCATGGTTTGACTGAAACTAACCCAGACTGACGCTGTTTTCAGCAGAACTGCCATGGTGTTATTTATTGTGCAGAAAACAGAAGTTCTCGGAATGACCCGAAAATCCACGGAGATAACTTTTGGAAAATAAAAAAATACTAGCGAAAGAATCAAGGCCAGGGGCCCCACACCCTGTCCACGAGGGTAGTGGCGCGCCCCGTCACCCTGGGCGCCGCCCCCCCCCTCCGCCTCGTGGGCCCCCTGGCGCTCGACCGACATCAACTCCAACTCTATATAATTGGTTTCGCGCTGAAAAAAAATAAGAGAGAAAGTTTCATCACGTTTTACAATACGGAGCCGCCGCCAAGCCCTAATCTCTCTCGGGAGGGCTGATCTGGAGTCCTTTCGGGGCTCCGGAGAGGGGGATTCATCGCAGTCGTCATCATCAACCATCCTCCATCACCAATTTCATGATGTGCACCGCCGTGTGTGAGTAATTCCATTGTAGGCTTGCTGGACGGTGATGGGTTGGATGAGATTTACCATGTAATCAAGTTAGGTTTTGATCCCTAGTATCCACTATGTTCTGAGATTGATGTTGCTATGACTTTGCTATGCTCAATGCTTGTCACTAGGGCTTGAGTGCCATGACTTCAGATCTGAACCTATTATGTTTTCATGAATATATGTGAGTTCTTGATCCTATCTTGCAAGTCTATAGTCACCTATTATGTGTTATGATCTGACAACCCTGAAGTGACAATAATCGAGATACTTCTCGGTGATGACTATAGTTTGAGGAGTTCATGTATTCACTAAGTGCTAATGCTTTGGTCCGCTACTCTATTAAAAGGAGGCCTTAATATCCCTTAGTTTCCATTAGGACCCCGCTGCCACAGGAGGGTAGGACAAAAGATGTCATGCAAGTTCTTTTCCATAAGGACGTATGACTATATTCGGAATACATGCCTACATTACATTGATGAACTGGAGCTAGTTCTGTGTCACCCTATGTTATAACTATTACATGAGGAATCACATCCGACATAATTATCCATCACTGATCCAATGCCTACGAGCTTTTCACATATTTGTGCTTTGCTTATTTACTTTTCCGTTGCTACTATTACAATCATTACAAAACTGCTATCGTTACTTCTACCACTGTTACCATTACTATCGTACTACTTTGCTACTAAATACTTTACTGCAGATACTAAGTTATCCAGGTGTGGTTGAATTGACAACTCAACTGCTAATACTTGAGAATATTTTTTGGCTCCCCTTGTGTCGAATAAATAAATTTGGGTTGAAAACTCTACCCTCGAAAACTGTTACGATCCCCTATACTTGTGGGTTATCAAGACTATTTTATGGCGCCATTGCCGGGGAGCATAACTGTATTCTTTGAGTCACTTGGGATTTATATCTACTGATCACTATGAAGAACTTGAAAGACCAAAGAACT
>NC_041383.1:288046001-288062922 GCF_002162155.2 Triticum dicoccoides | reverse complement strand
AAAGAACTCCCATCTAGCTCTGCACTAGATTCTCCTTCTGTTTTGAGTAAGATTGCAACACATAAACCTACTACTGCTATGAATTATGATATGTCGCATGTTATTGATGATGCCACTTCTGCTATGCATGATACTTATGATGAAACTACTTCTATGCTTGATACTACTTTGCCATTAGGTGAATTTCTAGATGAACAACTTGCTAGGGTTAGAGAGAATGAAATTACTGAAGACGAAATTATTGATGATAGTGATGATCAAGGTTCTCCCTCTAAGTATGAATTTCCTGTTGTTCCTGAGGGTTATGTTATGGATGAAGAAGCTGCTAGAGCTATTCTTGCTTGCAATGATAGATATGATCTTAAGAAGTTATTAGCTAAATGGAAGCAGCAATCTCTGAATGCTAGAATGAAATATGACCCTGCTCTTGCTACATCACCTATCTTTGTTACTGATAAGGATTATGAATTCTCTGTTGATCCTGAGATAATTACGTTGTTTGAATCTGATCCTTTTTATGGCAATGAATCTGAAACTGTTGTGGCACATTGTCGGTGTCAAAACCGGCGGATCTCGGGTAGGGGGTCCCAAACTGTGCGTCTAGGCGGATGGTAACAGGAGACAAGGGACACGATGTTTTTACCCAGGTTCGGTCCCTCTCGATGGAGGTAAAACCCTACTCCTGCTTGATTAATATTGATGATATGGGTAGTACAAGAGTTGATCTACCACAAGATTAGAGAGGCTAAACCCTAGAAGCTAGCCTATGGTATGATTGTTTTTCGTCCTACGAACTAAAACTCTCTGGTTTATATAGACGCCGGAGAGGGCTAGGGTTACATAGAGTCGGTTACAATGGGAGGAGATCTTGATATCGTATCGCCAAGCTTGCCTTCCACGCCAAGGAAAGTCCCATCCGGACACGGGACGAAGTCTTCAATCTTGTATCTTCATAGTCCGGGAGTCCGGCCAAAGGTCATAGTCCGGCCATCCGGACACCCCCTAATCCAGGACTCCCTCACACATCTTACTAAGTTAAATGATATAGCCACCCTGTTCACGAATGATGAGAAGTCCCTCTATTACTATATCCTTAAGATATTTCCATTCCCATTAAAGGGAGATGCTAAAACTTGGTTTAATTCTCTTGATCCTGGATGTGTGTGTAGCCCCCATGATATGATTTATTACCGTGCTAAATATTTCCCTACTCATAAGAAACAAGCTGCCTTGAGGGAAATATACAATTTTGTGAAAATCGAAGAAGAGAGTCTCCCACAAGCTTGGGGAGGCTTCTCCGATTACTTAATGCTTTGCCTGATCATCCTCTTAAGAAAAATAAAATACTTGATATCTTTTATAATGGACTAACCGATGCTTCCAAAGACCACTTGGATAGTTGTGTTGGTTGTGTTTTCAGGGAAAGAACAGTCGACCAAGCTGAATTGTTATTGAATAATATGTTGACTAATGAAAATAATTGGACTCTTACTGAGCCAATCCTGAGCCATCCCGTGAACCTATTCCTAAACCAACTCCGAAGAAGAGAGGTGTTCTATTTCTCAATCCTGAAGATATGCAAGAGGCAAAGAAATCTATGAAAGAATAATGTATTAAAGCTGAAGATGTTAAGAATTTACCTCCTATTGAAGAAATACATGGTCTTAATATACCGCCTATCAAAGAAACACATTGTCCTGATAACCCGACACAGGTAGTAAAGGTAAATTCTCTCTATAGATATGATAAAGTTGAAATCCCGTCTACTAAATTTCCTAGCCAATGTTTGGATGAATTTGATGACTTTATGGCTAGACAAGAAAGTTTTAATGCTTATGTTGGTAGAGAATTAAACAGTAATGCTTTCATGATTGGATGCTTGAGTGATTATGTGGCTAGAGTTAAAGATGAACTTAAACTCATTAGTAAATATGCTTCTATGGTTACCACTCAAGCTGAACAAGTAATTAAAGCTCAAAGTGATTTTCTTGATGAATTAAATAATAAACATGACTTTGCTGTTAGAGTGGCTACTAGAACTGGTAGAATGACTCAAGAACCTTTGTATCCTGAAGGCCACCCTAAGAGAATTGAGCAAGATTCTCAGAGAAATAATTTAGAGGCACCTAGTTCTTCTAAAAAGTAGAAAAAGATAAATGATAGGACTTTGCATGCTTCTATTGAACCTGTTGTAGACACATATGAGAATCCTAATGATATTTCTATTTCTGATGCTGAAACACAATCAGGTGATGAACATGAACCTAGTGATATTGTTAATGATAATGTTCATGTTGATGCTCAACCTAGCAATAATAATGATGTAGAGATTGAACCTACTGTTGATCTTGATAACCCACAATCAAAGAATCAACGTTATGATAAGAGAGACTTTGTTGCTAGGAAGCACGGTAAATAAAGAAAACCATGGGTTCAGAAACCCATGCCTTTTCCTCCTAAGCCATCCAAGACAAATGATGATGAGGATTTTGAGCGCTTTGCTGAAATGATTAGACTTATTTTCTTACGTATGCGATTAACTAATATGCTTAAAGTAAATCCTTATGCGAAATATATGAAGGATATCATTAGAATTAAAAGAAAGATACCGGAAGATGAAATTTTCACCATGCTTGCTAATTATACTTTTAAAGGTGGAATACCAAAGAAACTTGGAGATCCAGGAGTACCAACTATACCATGCTCCATTAAAATAAACTATGTTAAAACTGCTTTATGTGATCTTGGAGCCGGTGTTAGTGTTATGCCTCTCTCTTTATATCGTAGACTTGAATTGAATAAGTTGACACCTACTGAAATATCTTTGCAAATGGCTGGTAAATCAACTGCTATACCTGTCGGTATTTGTGAGGATGTGCCTGTTGTGGTTGCAAATGTCACTATCTTAACGGACTTTGTTATTCTTGATATTCCCGAGGACGATAGTATGTCGATTATCCTTGGTAGACCCTTTTTGAATACTGCAGGGGCTGTTAGTGATTGCAAAAAAGCCAATGTCACTTTTCTTGTTAATGGTAATGAGCATATGATACACTTTCCGAGGAAACAACCTCAAGTTCATAGCATCAATTCTATTGGAAAAAGTCTAACTATCATTATTGGAGGTTTTGAATTTTCTCTTCCTACTGTCAAGAAAAATATGATATTCTTATTATTGGGGATGTTCATATCCCCGTTGAGGTAACCTACTGTTATTCGAAATTTCTCCGGTTCCATGTTATTCGGAATGAGTTTTTAACAAGACTTGATCAACCTTATTAGTGGATTCCTTTTGATGATCATGAGATGGATGAAACTAGAAGGCACAACCTTTTGTACCCTTTTTTTTACTTTCTATTATTTAGAATAAATAAAGCAAAAATAGTATTATTTATTTATTTTCTAAATTATTCATGCAATAAAAAATATCCCATAAATAAAATTTCTCCAAATGCCCTGCAAATTTAGTATGATTTTTATGGAATATTTTAGGATTTTAGGCACTGAGAACACAACAGGGGTGGCAAGCACCTGGCCATGAGGGTCCACAGCGCGCCCACTCTTACTAGGCGTGCCCCCTACCTCGTGGGCCCATGGTGGCCCCCCTCCACTTATTCCTGCACTCACACACTCCATCTTCCTCCAAAAAAAATCCCCATCCAGCTCAAGCACGAGTTCTAGCTCATTTTTTTGCGATTTTCGATCTCCTTGCTCAAGCTCCATTCACAAAACTGCTTTGGGAGATTATTCCTTGGTATGTGACTCCTCCAATGGTCTAATTAGTTTTTGTTCTAGTGCTTTATTCATTGCAAATTTTTGCTGCATAGGTGACCCTGTTCTTGAGCTTGCATGTCAAATTTATGAGGTCCCAAGTAATTCTAATGCATGATATAGGCTCTAGGCACTTGTGGGAGTAGTTGCTACCAATCTTGTTTAGTTTGATTAACTTTTATTTTGAGTTACTAAAAATTTCAGAAAATTTCAGAAAAGATGAAGAGGTTGTTCTTGAGGGGCTCTTCTAGTCAAATCTCCAAGGATAAACAAGCTAAGGAGAAAGAAAAGGCCAACTATAATCTTCCTGGCATAGCGGAAGTAAGGCTGTGTGAGTGGCCTTGTGATAATTTCTTGAGAGCAGCCGGAATTTATGAAGACTTTTATTCTTTGGCTGATAATGCGGGCCTCACCGACTTCCTCCACGACCGGATCGAACAGCCATTACCTCGTCTTGCCGAAGGCTGTGTACGCGCATCGAGGCCAGACATCAGCTCCAGAGTCTGAGCCGGAACTGCCACTGGACCCTTATCGTCCATCCTCTTATGAGTGGGATCCGGAGGGGATGGCTAGCCAGTGACAGTACGATGATACTCCTCAGTACACTGGGGAGAGTGATACGTCTCCAACATATCTATAATTTTTTATTGTTCCATGCTATTATATTACCCCTTTTGGATGTTTATGGGCTTTATTTTACACATTTATATCATTTTTGGGACTAACCTACTAACCGGAGGCCCAGTCCGTATTGCTGTTTTTTTGCCTATTTCAGTATTTCGAAGAAAAGGAATATCAAACGGAGTCCAAACGGAATGAAACCTTCGGGAGCGTGATTTTTGGAACGAACGTGATCCGGAGAACTTGGAGTGCAAGTAAAGAAGCTTGCGAGGCATCTAGGAGAAAGGAGGGCGTGCCAGCCCCATGGGCGCACCCCTATCTCCTGGGCCCCACAGGCGGCCACCGACGTACTTCTTCCTCCTATATATACCTACGTACCCCGAAAACATCCAGGGAGCCAACGAAACACAATTTCCACCGCCGTAACCTTCTGTATCCACGAGATCCCATCTTGGAGCCTTCGTCGATGCTCCATTGGAGGGGGAATCAACCACGGAGGGCTTCTACATCAACACCATAGCCCCTCTGATGAGTTGTGAGTAGTTTACCACAGACCTTCGGGTCCATAGTTATTAGCTAGATGGCTTCTTCTCTCTTTTTGGATCTGAATACAATGTTCTCCCCCTCTCTTGTGGAGATCTATTCGATGTAAACTCTTTTTGCGGTGTGTTTGTCGAGATCCGATGAATTGTGGGTTTATGATCAAGTTTATCTATGAGAAATGTCTGAATCTCCTCTGAATTCTTTTATGTATGATTAAGTTATCTTTGCAAGTCTCTTCGAATTATCAGTTTGGTTTGGCCTACTAGATTGATCTTTCTTGCCACGGGAGAAGTGCTTAGCTTTGGGTTCAATCTTGCGATGTCCTTTCCCAGTGATAGCAGGGGCAGCAAGGCACATATTGTATTGTTGCCATCGAGGATAAAAAGATGGGGTTTATACCATATTACTTGAGTTTATCCCTCTACATCATGTCATCTTTCTTAATGCGTTACTCTGTTCTTTATGAACTTAATACTCTAGATGCAGGCAGGAGTCGGTCGATTTGTGGAGTAATAGTAGTAGATGCAGGCAGGAGTCGGTCTACTTATCGCAGACATGATGCCTATATACATGATCATGCCTACATAATCTCATAACTATTCGCTTTTCTATCAATTGCTCGACAGTAATTTGTTCACCCACCGTAATACTTATGCTATCTTAAGAGAAGCCACTAGTGAAACCTATGGCCCCCGGGTCTATCTTTTATCATATAAGCTTTCAATCTACTTTTATTTGCATCTTTACTTTTTGCATCTATATTATAAAATACCAAAAGTATATTTATCTTATCATACTATCTCTATCAGATCTCACTTTCGCAAGTGGCCGTGATGGGATTGACAACCCCTTTATTGTGTTGGTTGCGAGTTCTTTGTTTTTTTGTAGGTGCGTGGGACTTTTGAGGAGCCTCCTACTAGATTGATACCTTGGTAAACTGAGGGAAATACTTACGCTACTATTGCTGCATCACCCTTTCCTCTTCAAGGGAAACCAACACAAGCTCAAGACGTAGCAAGAAGGATTTCTGGCGCCGTTGCCAGGGAGGTCTTCGCTCAAGTCAAGACATACCAAGTACCCATCACAAACTCATCTCCCTCGCATTTACATTATTTCCCATTTGCCTCTCGTTTTCCTCTCCCCCACTTCACCCTTGCCATTTTATTTTCCCTCTCTTTCCCAATCTCCTCCTCTCTCTTTTGCTTGCCTTTTTCTGTTTGCTTGTGTGTTGGATTACTTGTTGCCATGGCGCAAGATAATACCAAATTGTGTGATTTCTCCAATAACAATAATAATGATTTCCTTAGTACTCCGATTTGCTCTTCTTAATGATGTTGAGTCTTGTGAAATCAATACTGCTTTGCTGAATCTTGTTATGAAAGATCAATTCGCTGGCCTTCCTAGTTAAGATGCCGCTACTCATCTAAACAACTTTGTTGATTTGTGTGATATGCAAAAGAAGAAAGATACGGATAATGATGTTGTTAAATTGAAGTTATTTCCGTTTTCACTTAGAGATCGTGCTAAAGTTTGGTTTTCGTCTTTGCCTAAAAATAGTATTGATTCTTGGAACAAGTGCAAAGATGCTTCTATCTCTAAGTATTTTCCTCCCTCTAAGATTATCACTCTTAGGAACGATATTATGAATTTTAAACAACTTGATCATGAGCATGTTTCCCAATCTTGGGAAGGAATGAAATTGATGATTCGCAATTGCCCTACTCATGGTTTGAATTTATGGATGATCATACAAAATTTTTACGCCAGTTTGAACTTTGCTTCTAGAAATCTTTTAGATTCGGCCGCGGGAGGCACGTTTATGGAAATCACGTTAGGAGATGCTACAAAACTTCTTGATAATATTATGGCTAATTATTCTCAATGGCACATCGAAAGGTCTTCTAGTAAAGAAGTGCATGCTATAGAAGAAATCAATGTTTTGAGTGGAAAGATGGATGAACTTATGAAGTTGTTTGCTACTAAAAATACTCCTCTTGATCCCAATGATATGCCTTTGTCTACTTTGATTGAGAATAATAATGAATCTATGGATGTGAATTTTGTTGGTTGGAATAGTTTTGGAAACAATGCTTATAGAGGAACCTTTAATTCTAGACCGTTCCCTAGTAATTCCTCTAATAATTATGGAAATTCCTACAATAATTCTTATGGTAATTTTAATAAGATGCCCTCTGATTTTGAGAATAGTGTGAAAGAATTTATGATTTCTCAAAAGAATTTTAATGCCTTGCTTGAAGAAAAATTTCTCAAAGTTGATGATTTGGCTAGGAACGTTGATAGACTTTCGCTTGATGTTTATTCTCTTAAACTTAGATCTTCTCCTCCTAAGCATGATATCAATGAGTCTCTCAAACCCATGAGAATTTCCATTGATGAGTGCAAGGAAAGAACCGCTAGATTGCGTGCTAAGAAAGATTGCTTTGTAAAGGTGTGTTCTTCTAGTTTCAATGAAAATAATGGTGAAGATCTTAAAGTTATTGATGTGTCTCCCATTATATCTTTGTTTTGCAATATGAATCTTGATAGTAATGGGACTGGAGATGAGTCAACTTTAGTTAGAAGGCGTCCCAAGAATTCAGAGTTTTTAGATCTTGATGCTAAATTTGGTAAAAGTGGGATTGGAGAGGTCATGACTTAAAATAGTATTGATTATGATAATTGTTCTTTAGAAGGTTGTATTTCCTTGTTGCAATCTGTTGTTAATTCTCCTCATGCTTATAGTCAAAATAAAGCTTTTACCAAACATATCGTTGATGCCTTGATGCAATCTTATGATGAAAAACTTAATTTGGAAATTTCTATACCTAGAAAACTTAATGATGAGTGGGAAGCTACTATAAAGATTAGAATTAAATATCATGAGTGTTTTGCTTTGTGTGATTTGGGTGCTAGTGTTTCCACAATTTCGAAAACTTTATGTGATATTCTAGGTTTCCATGATCTTGATGGTTGCTCTTTAAATTTGCACCTAGCGGATTCCACCATTAAAAAGCCAATGGGAAGGATCAATGATGTTCGCATTGTTGCAAATAGAAATTTGGTGCCCGTAGATTTTATCGTTCTTGATATAGATTACAATCTTTCTTGCCCTATTATTCTTGGTATACCTTTCCTTAGAACGATTGGTGCAATAATTGATATGAAGGAAGGGAATATTAGATTCCAATTTCCATTAAGGAAAGGCATGGAGCACTTTCCAAGAAAGAAAGTCAAATTACCTTATGAGTTTGTCATGCGAGCTACTTATGAATTTAGTGCCAAAGATGGCACTACTTAGATCTATCTTCGCTTTTATGCCTAGCTAGGGGCGTTAAACGATAGCGCTAGTTGGGAGGCAACCCAATTTTATTTGTGTTTTTTGTTTTTGTTCCTGTTTAGTAATAAATTTTACATCTACCTTCTGTTTAGATGTGTTTTTATCTTTTAATTAGTGTTTGTGCCAAGTAGAACCTATAGGATAATCTATGTTCATAGCTGATTTGATTCTGCTGAAAAACAGAAACTTTGCGCACACGAATTTAGTTTTGTTAAATCACGGAAACGTGATTTTGCGTTGATTCTTTTGGCTTCTGATCAATAGACACATTGTCCAGGACTTCCTATTTTGGTAGGAGTTTTAGAGTTCCAGAAGTTTGCGTTAGTTACAGATTTCTACAGACTGTTCTATTTTTGACAGATTCTGTTTTTCATGTGTGGTTAACTTATTTTGATGCATCTATGGCTGGTAAAATAGTTTATAAACCATAGAGAAGTTGGAATACAGTAGGTTTAACACCAAAATAAATAAATAATGAGTTCATTACAGTACCTTATGTGGTGGTTTTGGTTTCTTTCACTAACGGAGCTTATAAGATTTCCTGTTGAGTTTTGTTATGTGAAGTTTTCAATTTTTGGGTAAAGCTTTGATGGACTATGGAATAAGGAGTGTCAAGAGCCTAAGATTGGGGATGCCCATGGCACCCCAAGATATTCAGGAATAGCCAAAATCCTAAGCTTGGGTATGCCCCGGGAAGGCATCCCCTCTTTAGTCTTCGTTCATTGGTAACTTTACTTGGAGCTATATTTTCATTCGCCACATGATATGTGTTTTGCTTGGAGCATCGTGTATTATATTAGTCTTTTCTTTTTAGTTTACCACAGTCATCCTTGCTGTACACACCTTTTGGGAGAAGCCCACTTGATTAGAATTTGCTAGTATACTCTATGTGCTTCACTTATATCTTTTGAGCTTGATAGTTTTTGCTCTAGTGCTTCACTTATATCTTTTAGAGCACGACGGTAGCTTAATTTTGAATAAATTGCTAGTCTCTCATGCTTCACTTATATTATTTTGAGAGTCTTTTAGAACAACATGATATTTTCTATGGTTATAAAATTGGTCCTAGAATGATGAGCATCCAAGTTGGGTATAATAAAAACTATCATAGGAAGTGAACTGGATGCTATGATCAATTTGATGCTTCATAATTGTTTTGAGATATAAAGGTAGTAATGTTAGGGTCATGCTAGTGGGTAATTATGAAATTGAGAAATACTTGTGTTGAAGTTGGCAAGTCCCATAGCATGCACGTATGGTAAAAGTTGTGTGACAAATTTGTTGCATGAGGTGCTCTTTTGATTGTCTTCCTTATGAGTGGAGGTCGGGATCGCGCGATGGTTAACTCGTACCAACTCTTCCCCTAGGAGCATCCGTAGTAGTACTTCACTTCTAGGGCAAGTAGACTTTTGCAATAAGTATATGAGTTCTTTATGACTAATGTGAGTCCATGGATATACGCACACTCATCCTTCCACTTTGCTAGCCTGTATTATACCGCGCAACTTTCGCCGGTATCATGCACCCATTATTTACCTTCCTCAAAACAGCCACCATACCTACCTATTATGGCATTTCCATATCCATTCCGAGATATATTGCCATGCAACTTTCCACCGTTCCGTTTACTATGACATTGTATTTGTGGCAAGGCCACCTTCATAATTTCCATACATGTCGCTCTTGATTCATTGCATATCCCGGTACACCGCCGGAGGCATTCATATAGAGTCATATCTTGTTCTAGCTTTGAGTTGTAATTCTTGAGTTGTAAATCAATAAAAGTGTGATGGTCTTCATTATTAGAGCATTGTCTCAGTGAGGAAAGGATGATGAAGACCGTGATTCCCCCACAAGTCGGGATGAGACTTCGGACTTTACAAAAAGAAAAAAAGGGAGAAAATAAAAAAAGGGAGAAAGGCCAAAAAGAAAAAAAGGGAGGGGGGCAAAGAAGAAAAAAGAGAAAAAAAGAAAGAAAAAAAGAAAAAAAGAAAAAATAATAAAATGAGAGAAAAAGAGAGAAGGGATATTGCTACTATCTCTTTTTCCACACTTGTGCTTCAAAGTAGCACCATGATCTTCATCATAGAGAGTCTCCTATGTTGTCACTTTCATATACTAAGTGGGAATTTTTCATTGTAGAACTTGGCTTGCATATTCCAATAATGGGCTTCCTCAAAATGCCCTAGGTCTTCGTGAGCAAGCGAGTTGGATGCACACCCACTTAGTTTCTTTTGTTGAGATTTCATATATTTATAGCTCTAGTGCATCTGTTGCATGGCAATCCCTACTCACTCACATTTATATCTATTGATGGGCATCTCCATAGCCCATTGATACGCCTAGTTGATGTGAGACTATCTTCTCCCTCTTTTTGTCCTCACAACCACCACCTTATACCACCATAGTGCTATGTCCATGGCTTGCGCTCAAGTATTGCGTAAGAGTTGAAAAAGCTGAAGCGCGTTAAAAAGTATGAACCAATTGCTTGGCTGAAACCGGGGTTGTGCGTGATGGGAGTATTTTGTTTAATGAAAATGAAGCATGGCCTAACTATATGATTTTGTAGGGATAAGCTTTCTTTGGCTATGCTATTTTGATAGGACATGATTATTTGTTAGTATGCTTCGAAGCATTATTGTTTTTATGTTTTATAAGCTTTTATCTTTGGCTATGCTATTTTATAGGACATGATTATTCAGTTATCTTTGCAAGTCTCTTTGAATTATCAATTTGGTTTGGCCTACTAGATTGATCTTTCTTGCTATGGGAGAAGTGCTTAGCTTTGGGTTCAATCTTGCGGTGTCCTTTCCCAGTGACAGCAGGGGCAGCAAGGCATGTATTGTATTGTTGCCATCGAGGATAAAAATATGGGGTTTATATCATATTGCATGAGTTTATCCCTCTACATCATGTCATATTTCTTAATGCGTTACTCTGTTCTTTATGAACTTAATACTCTAGATGCAGGTAGGAGTCGGTCGATGTGTGGAGTAATAGTAGTAGATGCAGGCAGGAGTCGGTCTACTTGTCGCGGACATGATGCCTATATACATGATCATGCCTAGATAATCTCATAAATATTCGCTTTTCTATCAATTGCTCGATAGTAATTTGTTCACCCACCATATTACTTATGCTATCTTGAGAGAAGCCACTAGTGAGACCTATGGCCCCCGGGTCTATCTTTTATCATATAAGCTTTTAATCTACTTTTATTTGCATCTTTACTTTTTGCATCTATATTATAAAATACTAAAAAGAAATTTATCTTATCATACTATCTCTATCAGATCTCACTTTCGCAAGTGGTCGTGAAGGGATTGACAACCCCTTTATTGCATTGGTTGCGAGTTCTTTGTTTGTTTGTGTAGGTGCGTGAGACTTTTGAGGAGCCTCCTACTGGATTGATACCTTGGTTCTCAAAAACTGAGGGAAATACTTATGCTACTATTGCTGGATCACCCTTTCCTCTTCAAGGAAAACCAACGCAAGCTCAAGACGTAGCAGAGAGTAGCCGCGATCCATAGGCATGGACGAACTTAGGCCAAAATTTAAAGCTTGGGGTAGTACGTATTTCTCACCGACATTACATTCATGTTCACACACTTATTCTAGTCGTCGATGCTCATACTTTTTCATTGTATTATCCATGCTAGTTTAATTTCTTTTTCTAGTTTTCTTCTTGAGTGTTTGATAAACTTTAAGAAAACCCAAAAAATTAGTTAGTTTAATTTCCATGCTCGTAGTATTAATTAAATAGAAAACCCAAAAATATTTTTCGTTCTTCTTTTGCTTGTTGGTAGCTTTCCTGTGTAAATAGTTTTATTTTCTTTTCTTTCCTTTAGGCGTCGAGAGGAGAAGACCATAATGAAAATGTTTAGTGGCTTTCATATGCATAATTGTTGATTTAACCAAGAGCCCATATTACCTTGTCTTCTCCCTTGAATTGAATGCTTGTAGATTCCAGCTTAGTCCAATGCACGTGCACTATTATTATTATACACACTGTTCGGTCGTGCAAGTGAAAGGCAATAATGACAATATATGATGAACTGATTGAGATAAGAGAAGCTGGTATGACCTCGACCTCTCTTATTTTTATAAATATGATGAGTTCATCGTTCCGGATTCAGCCTATTATGAATAAACATTTTTGCAATGACAATTAGAGATTATAGTTGCTTATGCCATGCTCAATTAGCTAGGAGCTTATAACGGTTTACCTTGCGTGCCAACATGCCATTAAAATGGTTTTGACACTACAGGAATCTGCTACTTTGCCATCTACCACGGCGGACGGCAAAGGCATGGATGGCGGACGGCAAAGACCTTTGCCATCAGCCGCGGACGGCAAAGAAGGGGACGGCAAAGAAATGCATTGCCGTCTGCTTCGGGCAGCTGACGGCAAAGGGGCCTTTGCCATCAGTAGCGGACGGCAAAGAAGACGGACGACAATAAATGTGTTGTTACTCCATTAGGTGGTTAACGGCAGGCCTTTGTCGTCCGCCGCAGACGGCAAAGCCTTTGCCGTCAGCTGCTGATGGCAAACTGACCAAATTGGTCAGCCTCCCAGGAAGCATAGTTGCCTGCCACGTGGCCTCTTTGCTGTCCACTGCTGATGGCAAAGAGCCCTTTGCCGTCGGTCGCAGACGGCAAAGAGCCTGCATATTGTCTCTTTTTTTCTGTTTTTTTAATCCAACAATTTTCACAGCAAATATATATGACATATATCGATATATTTCCATATCACATATCCAGCACATAAGTTTCATATCACATATCACATTAGTTTCATCCATACACATTGTTCATACATAAGCAAGTTCCATCCATACACATTGTTCATACATAAGCAAGTTCCATCCATATACATATTACAATGCAAAGTTTCGTCAAGATAGCAAGTTCTATCATAGCAAGCTAGATACAATGCAAAGTTTCATCAAAGGAAAAGCAAGCACTCCATCATTGCAAGCTAGCTTCCATGAAGTGAATGAAATCTACAAAATGGTAAACAAGAAAGTTAGAAATAGGTGACTAGAACAAGAAGAAGACTAGAACAAGAAGTATATGTCATTTATGAGCTAACTTAGGTGAAATGGATCATATATGAGCTAACAAAGTTGAAATGGGTTGTTTATGAGCTAACTTAGTTGAAATGGATCATTTATGAGCTAACTTAGTTGAAATGGGTCGTTTATGAGCTAACCTAGGTGAAATGGATCGTTTATGAGCACACTTAGGTGAAATGGATCGTTTTTGAGCTAACTTAGGTGAAATGAATCATTTATGAGCTTTTATGAGCTAACTTAGTTGAAATGGGTCGCTTATGACCTAACTTAGGTGAAATGGATCATTTAAGAGCTAATTTAGGTGAAAAGGATCGTTTTTAGCTAACTTAGGTGAAATAGATCGTTTAGGAGCAAATCTAATTGAAATGGGTCATTTTGGAGCTAACCTACGTGAAATGGGTCATTTTGGAGCTAACCTAGGTGAAATGAGTCGTTTTGGAGCTAACCTAGGTGAAATGGGTCATTTTAAAGCTAACGTAGGTAAAATGGATCATTTACGAGCTAATCTACTAAAATGGGTCATTTTAGAGCTAACTTGGATAAATTGGATCACTTGTAAGCTAACTAAGGTAAAATGAGTCATATTAGATCTAACTTAGGTAAAATGGATCGTTTATGAGCTAACTAAGTTAATTATGCAATTTTTGACATAAGTAAGCTTATTAAGTCATTCTGAAGGAAAAGAAGCTAACTCTAGGTCATTATGGTAAGCATATTGGAGGAAATAAAGCTAAGTCTAAGTCTAGAGAAACTTACCGTGATCAAGGAGGTGGAGGAGCGGGCTGGCTCGTGCCGGTAGCTGGAGAAGGATCGTGCGATGCGTTTCTGGACTTAAGCTGCACCAAAGATCATTTCCAATGTCTCGTTAGCATTATGACACTCAAATGTTAAGACTAGCAAGTAATGTCCATTCAAATTAAACTCACCGTGCTCCCAGGAGCAATCACTGGCATCGATGGAGCGGTCTGACCGGACTTCTCGCACACAGACTGCACATTTGGTTTTCACAACGGAGTCATACTAGTTAGTAATGAGACTCAAATGTTAAGACTAGCAAGTAATCTGCAGAAGAAACTTACCACAAGGAGCTCATACATGGCCCTTGCCTGCATGTCATTCCGTGCCCTCTCCTCCTCCAACATCTTTGTTGTCCTCTCCTCCAACTCCCGCTGCCTCTCCGCCGCCTCCGCCAGAAGTTTCTCCGTTCTATCTCTCTCACTCTGTATAGCAGCCTGCAACACCACTCACATGACCATTTGTAATCATTGATGGAAGCGCACACAATGTAATGGAGAAAGATAGCTGAGTACGTATAACTAACCTTGATGGCGAGTTGGACTGGCCGTTCACGAGGCCTTATCTCAGGAGCGGAGCTCGACTGGCACGCCTTGATCTCCGAGAGAGTGCTAGGACAACAGATAAGTCCATCTCCCATGGCTATGGAGCCATGGGACCTCCTGCCAGCAGATATCATCAGCAACTCTGTATCAATGGGACCCTGTCTCGGGTTAAAGTACTCCCCTTTCCTCGCCTTCCCCTGATCTCTATATTGCACGAGCTTGTCGTGGGCGGAGATGTTGGTGAAGTTCTTTGGGTCATCGAGGTCAGACGCGGAGAATGCCTTGACTTCCTTGTAAGAGCCAGTGTGGGCCATGGCATACAGGCCGTACACCTCTGGTACCTTATCCGCCTTATTGTAGCGTGCCTGAAAGAGAGAAACAAAGTAAATTAGTAATTAAAGGGCTAAAGCTAGCATGATGAATAAATTGCATGAATCATGAAGCAAACCACATACCTAGTTCCGCCCGTACTGAAATAAGTTGGAGCTGCCTTGGTGGTGTGGCACACCTTCCATTTGGGCACGTTTGTCCTTGGCCTCGTTGTGGGTGGCCCGCCATTCTTTTGAGCACCACCCATCGACCACCTCCCAACAATCCATCCGATCCGCACACCATCTCTGAGGGGCCTAAGTTAGCAAATAGAAACTTCAGCGCTACGGCTATGAATTACTAAATGAAGGAATTAAGTACAAGGCCTTAAGAATTACCTTCATGTATTGCTCCTTACTCAAGAACTTATCGCGGCACTCATGCTTGGACTTCTTGATACCACGGTCAGCATAGTAGTCTCGAACAGACTGCACCCGAGCCTCATGCCATAAGTTCTGAAGTAGGCGCTTGCACTCCTTGTGGATAACATCTGCCGCCTCCTCCTCGTATCCATCCTCACACCTGTAGAATGTCTGCAATCAAATGAGACAATATTGATTAGTACAATTAATAACTAGCTAGTTGAAGATTTTTAATTGTGTAAAGGAGAAATTACCTAGAACTTACTGATCACCATGTCTGCCCTCGTCTTGCACAAGACACCATCGATAATCTCACCCGGCGGGGCCGGGGCAGCCAAGTAGTGCTCCCAACTCAATCCAACCTCTGGAAGCCGACCCTCACCAGGCAACGTGACAAACCCCGGAAACTTGTGCCGAATCAGAACTCCAAGGACGGAGTTGGGCCGGGGGACACTTTCATGGTGGTCCCAACCCCTACAGCATGACAAGGCCAACGCATTAGTTATTTGAAGAAACGTGAATGCATAAGGTACAAAAAGATTAAATGCACTTACCTCTCCCCATCAGGGAAAATCAACCACCTCTGCTTGCGGGTCGCCGGCATGGACGGGAGCCGTGTAGCACCACGCTGGTAGACGTTGCCCCCCTCCTCCCCCTCCTCCTCAAAATCAGTCGGCTCCCCGCCATCATCAGCATGGCCACTCGGCTCCCCGCCATCATCAGCATGGCTACTCGGCTCCCCGCCATCCTCAGGCTGACCCGACCAAGTACCCCATCCAGACGTGTGCTCCTCCGGGGTCTCGTGGGCCCAACTCTCGTGGGCCGAAGGCCCGTCGACCCGAGGCTCGTGGGCCGAAGACCCGTGGACCGGAGGCACGTGGACCGGAGTCCGTGTAGCCTCCTCCTCAGACGAGTCCACCCTAGCAGTCACGTGCTCGGGTGAAACAGCTGGGGGCGGCAGCGAGGAAGGCGCCGTAAGAGTCACCCTACCTCCTCTCCCGCGACCACGTGCTCCACCTCGGCCCTTCTTCTTACCTCGTCCCCTGCTGGGCACCGCGGTCGACAAAGAAGGGCCCGGCGGTGTCGCCATACTGTCCAGCAACGCTTGGCGGAGAGGTGCGTGTGGAATGGAAGACCTCACACTACGCGCCGACGAAGTAGGGGCCTCGGCGCGCTCCCGACCAGCGCCCACCATCTTTCAACACCTGCCATGACAAAGAATAAACAAAATTAGTACAACATGAAAAAAAGTACTGACATGAATAATAATATGTATATCACTTAAGTGTATCATCATCAAGTACAACATAAACAACTGCACATTTAAAACTACCCGATCAACAAAATTATATATGATGTTTTTCATAACAAAATCGAAAAATATATGACTAACTAATAATTCACAAATATATGACCCCGTCGGCCTCTGGAAGGCCAAAGAACACCTTTACGGGAGGTGTCGGGGGTCGGGGTGTCGTGTCGGTGTCGGGGTGCCGTGTCGGG
>NC_041383.1:288043942-288044942 GCF_002162155.2 Triticum dicoccoides | reverse complement strand
GGGCGGGGGGCTGTGGGGCGGCGGGGCGGCAGCGAGTGCTGGGGGCGGCGGCACGCGTGTGGGAGCAGGAGAGAAATAGAGAGAGAGGGCATGGTGGGGCGCGCCGTTAGATATGTTGAATCTTTGCCGTCCGCTTTTTTGCTCTTTGCCGTCTGCTAGCAGACGGCAAAGAGGAGGGACGTTAAGTATTTTTTAAACAGCTCCTCAGTGGGGCCCCCCTCCCTCTTTGCCGTCTGCTAGCAGACGGCAAAGATTCTTTCCCGTCAGCTAGCGGACGGCAAAGAACAGGCTGATGGCAAAGGCTTTCTTTGCCATCAGCCAGTTCTTTGCCGTCTGCTTTCGGGTAGCTGAGGGCAAAGAGCTTCTTTTCCGTCTGCTAGTGTCACATCCCTAGTTCTGGCCTGACCTATGCCTGCTTCCATGTGTGCATCATGTTTAAATTTAAATGAAATTTGAATTGAGGAATTTTCAAACCCTCACAAACCTTCTAAAAATGATCAACATTTAAATCTTCTCAAATGAGTCCAAGAAAATGTTCGTCTTAGTCTCTGAAAATATTGCAAAGAGGAAAAACTCAAAACAATATTTTTGGTATCTCAGAGTTAATTATTTTGGGCCTTTGAATTAAATAAATAACTATTTGCATTGGATATATATTTCTTAATTAATTAATATATGTCCAATAATTCTGATCTTTGATGAAGGGCTTTGGAATAATCCTACTAGTCCCTACCATAATTATCAGAAGCAATAAAAATGGTTTAGTGTCTAAAACTAAATCAAAACAAACTACAGAAAATAGAAAACAAAATTAAATAGAAATAAAAGAGAGAGAGAGAAGGACTTACCTGACGCTTACCTGAGGCCCACCCACCTGGTGGCCCAGCAGAATCGGCCCAGCCCACCACTGCAGCCCCTCCGTCGTCTTCCTCCCCTCGCCCCGAAGCAGCTGCGTGCCCGGCGCGCAGGCGAGCCGCGCCAGCTCCTCCTTGCCTGCCTG
>NC_041383.1:288021963-288043660 GCF_002162155.2 Triticum dicoccoides | reverse complement strand
CATCGAGAGCCGCTGCCGACGTCGCTCGCAACCACCGCGGCCACAGCCACCTCCTCGCTCCCTCTCCGCATCCCTGAGCTCCGTCCCGACCCCATGGAGCTGCACACCGACGCACGCGACCAGAGGAGGCCCCAGTCGACCGGAGCGTCGTCGTCTTCATCCCCGGTGCCCGGAGATCGCCGCCGTAAATTCGCCGTCGCAGAACCTTCCCCGAGCTCATTAACCCATCCGTTCGATCCACTGTGAGCCCCTCTTCCTCTTCCCCCTTCTCTCAAGCTCGCGCTCATCCCCTAGCTTCTTTCTCCACCGCGGCCGAGAGCTTCTCGCCGCCGGCCATGGCGTGGCCGTGGCCACAGCCACCGCAGCTCGCTTCCGAGCCCACCGTCGTGCTCACCGCAACCTCAGGAGCCCGCAGCACCCACCAGTTTCTCCCGTAGTGCACCATAGCATCAAATTGATCGGCACCCGAGCTCCGGCCGCCGCCTCTGTGCTCGCCGTCGTCATCTCCGGCGACTCCGAGGCCTTCCAATGGCTCCGCTAGACACGGTCGAGCGCGGGCTACCCCCTAGTGGCCTTCGCGCATTCATCCATCGCCCGCAGCTCAAGTCCGGCGAGTTGCCGCCGTAGTTTAGGTCGTCGCCGTCGAAAACTCCGGCGACTGTCGACGTGGACGCTATTAGGTGCTAACCCTGCCAGCTAAGCCCCCAAATGACACTGACAGTGGGCCCCACGTCTGGTCAAACCCCAGTCAGCGCTGGGTTTGACCGGGATTAGTTCATGTGTCACTGACGTGTGGACCCCACACGTCAGGTTTGACCCGGACCAGCCCAGTTGACTCTGCTGACGTCACAGTGACGTGGTGCTGACGCCATAAATCATTTTCTGGATTTATTATTATTCAGGAAATTCCAGAAAATTGTATAAACTTCTAAAAATCATAGAAATTCAACCGTAACTCCAAATGAAATAAATTATATATGAAAAATTATCAGAAAAATTCAAGGAATCCATCTGTACCATTTTCATGCATGTTTGAACAATGTTTGTCCTCTGTTTTGGACAAAACAAATAAAGGGCATTTAAATAATCATATATGGAGTTGGAGTTTGAATCATGTATTCAAACCAACTTCATTTAAATCATAGCTAGGTGCATTAGCCCAAAACACATTCATATTGCCATGTCATAGCATGCATCATATTGTGCATTGCATTGATCGTGTTTCTTCTGTGTTTGCCGGTGTTGTTCCCCCTCGATAGACGTTGTACTGGCGATGTGATCGATGACACCGATGAAGAGCTATATTATCTTCAGAAGTGCCAGGCAAGCAAAACCCCCTTGTTCATTCCGATACAATCCTACTCTCTCGCTCCTGCTCTCTTTTAATGCATTAGGACAACACCGATTCATCTGTTACTTGCTGCGGTAGCTGAACCCCTTTATCCTCTGCATGACCTGTCATTGCCACAGTAAATAGATGAAACCCACTAGCATGAGTAGGAGTTGTTTGAGCCCTGTTGTGCCTACTCATTCATGCTTGTTTGTCATGCCTGCTACTGCTTAGAGTTGAGTCAGGTCTGATTCATCGGGGATGAATCAGAGGCGTGTGAACATGTCCTACTGTGTGTGAGCTAAGTGTGTGAACACGATTTGGTAAAGGTAGCGGTGAGAGGCCATGTAGGAGTACATGGTGGGTTGTCTCATTGAAGCCGTCCTTAGGAACTGAGTTCTGTGTTTGTGATCCATGATTCAGCTACTACCATACATTGGGCCCTGAAATATGACCCCGCTCGACTTCTTATTCACTCTAGTCCTCTCTCCAGGAGTTGCAAGTAGTTTCTGGTGTTTGTAGTATGCTGGAGGCCGTGCACAGCGCTGACCGGAGGGGTGGGCTGTGATGCGGTAGGCACGTGGCCGGGTATACCGGGCGCCCGTTTGGTGTCACGGAACCCTGTTCACATCGTTTGGGGCTATGAGCGAAACTCCGGCCGGATCTCCTCATGGATGGAACCCGAATAGGCGATAAACCTGGACTAGAGACTTGAGTGTTTAGGTAGGTCATGGTCTACACCCACGTCGGCTTTCGCTTGAAGTCTGCCGAGCACATGTCGTGTGCAGACGCTAAGTGGTGGAAACATGTATGAAGAAGTACACCCCTGCAGGGTTAACATCATCTATTCGAATAGCCGTGTCCGCGGAAAAGGACTTCTGGGTTGCTTATATCAGTTCATAGACAAGTGAAAGTGGATACTTTAAAACATGCAAGATAAGCGTGAGTGCTATGGATGGCGTTCTCGTAGGGAGACGAGAGCGGATCCATAGTGGTGTATTGATATGGTGAATATGTGGACTCGTGTGCGCCACCTCAAAAGAGTTACTTGCAGTAGTAGTTTAGGTTAGCCACCAAGTCAAAGCTGGCTTGCTGCAGTTAAACTCCACCATCCCCTTTGTTGATAATGATGCATATGTAGTTAGTTCTGATGTAAGTCTTGTTGGGTACATTTGCACTCACGTTTGCCTATTTTATGTTTTTGCAGAGAGACTTCGGTCTCACTAGTAGTTCCACGTGGACTTCGACGTTTAGCTTGTTACCTCAGCTACGATCTTGTGCCCTCGGCAGGATCTGATAGATAGTCAGGCTTCTCAGCCTTTTTCATTTATAGATGTCTGTACTCAGACATGATAGCTTCCGCTTGTGCTTGATTTGTATGCTCTGAATGTTGGGTCATGAGACCCCTGTTTGTAATATCTCGCTCCTCGGAGCCTAATGAATAAATACTTGAGTCGTAGAGTCATGTTGTGATGCCATGTTGTATTTGCACATATCGAGCATATTGTGTGTATGTTATTGAAATGCTTGGTATGTGTGGGATCTGGCTATCTAGTTGTTTATCCTTATTAGCCTCTCTTACCGGGAAATGTCTCCTAGTGTTTCCACTGAGCCATGGTAGCTTGCTACTGCTCCGGAACACTTAGGCTGGCCGGCATGTGTCCTTCTTCGCTCCTGTGTTTGTCCCTTCGGGGAAATGTCACGCGATGAATACTGGAGTCCTGTTAGCCCACTACAGCCCGGTTCACCGGAGTCCTGCTAGCCCAGTGCTACAGCCTGGATTCACTCGCTGATGACCGACACGTTTGATGCTGGGTCATGGATTCCTGTCCCTGTAAGTCTGTGCCACTTCGGGTTTACGACTAGCCATATCAGCCCGGGCTCCTTATCATATGGATGCTAGCGACACTGACATATACGTGTGCCAAAAGGCGCAAACGGCCCCGGGCAAAGGTAAGGCGACACCCGTGGGAATACCGTGCGTGAGGCCGCAAAGTGATATGAGGTGTTACATGCTAGATCGATGTGGCATTGAGTCGGGCTCCTGACAGCGTTGGTATCAGAGCTTGACTGTCTGTAGGATTACCAAGCCAAACTGGTCGAAGTTGAGTCTAGAAATTCTTTAGTTATATAAGGGAATTGATTATGGGATGGAACATAAGGCTCTTTTTACTCCTTATACCTTATGCCCTTCTGATCTGAGTCATCTTATCTTTCCTACGGGGATTAAGAACTAGGCTATCTCTTCTTTCTATCAGGATCACGTGTTACTAATCCGTAGACTTATAAGATTGTTGATTTAAGCTTGAGTTCAGTTCCTACGACTTCTGTATGTTAACTGTTGATCTCGAAACCTTGATATTGTGCTTCTGAGTGGTTATGTCACCATTTTGGTGAATGTCTCAAATCTTTTCTGAGCATTTACAGCCATTATGCTGTCCAAGTCATCCCAGGTTTCTAAATAGTCTGATGCATTTGCAAATCCTTTCTTTCCGTTTCCGATGTGCCTTTGGTCAGATTAATCACACAAATCAGTGAGTTGAGGTACTTTATTGCCTTGACATATATGTTGGGGCTGGTATTATGACCCTAGGTGTCTTAGGGGATCATCTAGTAATTTATCCATGATTTGTGTCCCAGTGTGATGATTCTGGCCATCATTCTTGTAAGCATCCCGTGATGCCACTTAGTTAGTAGGCATTTCACTTCTGGGTTTTGAACCCGAGATTCACCCTACTTACTTCATGTTGATAGTAATTGCTAGCTCCCTTAGGTTATTAGTAACCTTGCGATAGTCCTTGAAGTCCATGGTATCTTCTTCTTCCAAATACCATGAACTACTTATGGCAGAAGTTCCTCGTTGAACTGAACGATCACAACCAGAGTGCTCTTGATGAGTTCTCCATTATATATTGTGGCTCTGCCAGTTCTACCTTTTTCCGCATGGGTTATCCGGAAGAAATGTTGAGCTTCGCTCGACATACTAATCTATGCATCCACAACTCAGAAACTTATATGTTCCTCGAGTTGTTCCTCTTTAGTTGTCTACTGACCTTCGTCTATCAATTGATAGTCAAGAGTATGCGTGCGTTCGTTTATCGATGCCCATTACTCTTGTGGTCCGTCAAGCCATTCTATCGCGGAATGACTAGGAGAAACAAACTCCAGTACCTCTTCCATATCTAGGATTGGGTCAAAACAATTGTACTCCGCAGATCAAAATGCCAATCCAGCTTTTGCTCTGTTCTACCTTGGAGTATTACCATCTTTTATACCGGGATTGTTATAGGAATTGCACACCATCCTATGAACTCTTGGTACAGTGATACTTCTTGCCATCATTGTTCATTCCTCGGTTCCTGTGTTATTGTAACCGGAATGCCGACAAATGAATCATGGCGTGTGAAATCAATACTCCTAGCAACCTCGTTGCTTGGTAGTTAAAGGACAATAATTTCATTCTTAGCGTGTTGGTTTTTGAATCACCCTTCTAAGACTGATCGTGCTACCTAGTCCTTATTTCGGTGCACCCTTCGATTGATGAGTTAGGATCTTGTCAAGTCCTCACTCATTTGATCATATCGTCTTGCCCTCAAAAGCGAGATTGTTCTCGAGCTTAGTAACATATCGGTGGTTCGTGATTTTCCGAATATCTTTTCGGAAGTATTACCAGGTTGTCCCCTGACTGTTATGTTGAGCTCGTGATCAAGTTGGTTTCTTGTAAACCACCCCTTCTCCAAGAATCTGTGTGGGATACCCCTGAGCTAGTTGGTCAAGCTAAACAACAACTTGGAGAGTTGGGAGATAAAAGCTTCCTTGCTAGTTCATGTTAAGGGATATCTTGTGTGTGTGTTGAAGAAAGATGATATCCTCATCAATTGATCCTCGAGACCAGTTGTTGGAGCTATTGTCTTGCCAAAACTTTGATTTGAGTGTGGGCTATTCTCAAATCAAATCAGAACCAACGATGTTCGTAATGTTGTCTTACTCGTGGATTTTCCTCGAGCATACACCATTATGTCTTTTTGGTCTGACCAATGCTATCACCGTGTTCACTTAACTATGGAATTCCTTTTAAAAGGAAACCCGGATGAATTGTTGTTGAGCCCATTGACAACATCCTTATCTCCTCCATGATTTTGTTGAATATTAAGTTAATGTTGGAAACTTGTGTAGGCATTTTCTTCGTGCCCCGTTCATGAAGTATATGTTGGATGAAAGAAGTGACTTCCTTCGATTCACGTGCATTTGATGTAAGTTGCCGCCGTGGGTTCGAGAAAGTTAGTTTCGCTTCCTCTGGAATCGTCCCAAGTCAGTCATGCATGTGCAAAGTATACTGTGGTTTGGTAGATTAATTACCTCCACTCCATATGTATTCCGTAGCACACCAAGCCACTGATTGATTTGTTCAAGGAAAAGGAGTTGATGTGCTAATCCTAGGTCATGCACAAGATTTCGACATCCTCGATGATGGTTCCCAACCTGAACTCGGTAGTGTTTTATTATAAGACTACTACGTGGTCATGCTTGTCTGGGACAGCGTGTTCACATGTATGTAGCAGAACCAGCTCATGTTTTGGAGCTTACTATCATAGTTCATTTTCCGAGAATCTCGCAACGTCATCTCATCGATTTGTGTTGCAAACTTTCATTTTTCCTTCTAGACTTGATGAGGCTGGAATAGTATGTTACCAACCAGATCTGAATCTCAGGCAGATATGATGGTTGGAACCTTTCCAAGATCTATGATGTAGGTCCCGACAAGGTTGATGTTCTGGCCGACACACCTAGCCGGAAGGTCTATCATTGTAGTATCTTGATTGAGCAAGTCGACCATCTTCTCCATGAGGATTTCGAGTGACTTATTAGAAGTTGTTCCTTATGGATCCCTTGTTCCCCGAAGCCAGACCTTTACTTGATGTTCCAGATACCGACTGGTATCGGGTTAAGCTGGTACATCAAGGAGAACATTAGAAGCGGAGTGCTAAATGTATCTCGGTCGATCATCCAGATTTTGATCCCTTGGCCTCGCTAAGGTGAAATCTGAGAAGGTGTTATCTTTCTTGGCATCTGTATCGTCCATCGTTGTTCATCATGGTAGTATGTTGTGTTGCCAGGATCCTTGACACGGATATTGGTAAAATCTTGATGATTATGGAAATGCTCAAGTTCTTGAGAGCACGCACAAGCGCTAGTTGTTATCATCGACACTAATTGGGATGCTCTCAGTTTCCTCGGTTATGCTATGACCTTTCAAACAGTGAATTCACTCTCTATTGTTGGGTTCTTCCCCAGTTATCAGAATCATTCCAGCATTTGCATTTTGTTCCCAGCTTGCACCGCCAATGTGCCACTCTACCATGGGTCTCTTCCATTCCCGGTGGTAAGCAAATTCATCCATTACATTGTCTTCAACAAGGTAATCCACATCATCCAAGTCCGAGTATGCCATTCTACCGACCCCCCTCCAAACGATCGCTCGAGAATTGCCTTAGGCTGGTTTAAAGAGTTTCAATGATCTCTGAATCAAAGGTAATTCTTTTTGCCACTTAAGGGGATATATCTACGAATCACCCTCCTCCAAGATGTCTCGCTGTGGTATCATGGCAACTCAACTCCTCGCTACGTTGACAATCAATTACCACCTTCTTAAGCGTGAAATTGTTGTCTACCTAGTGAACCTTCGTCATCTGCTTCACTCCATTCCTATGGATGTGTGCTTCGTCTCTCAGCTTGAGAGATGTTGCTATGTCTCATTCCGTGGGTTAATCCTGAGTTGTTCGACCTTCGAGAAAACAATTCTTTTAGGGTCTTTCCTTTCCTCTCGTTGTCATGATAGTTGGAGTTCTCAAGGCAAGACTTCGAGACAATGATGGTGAACGAATCAACGTTCAATTGAAGTGCAACCTGGATCGTGAAGATTGTGCTAGTTTGCGTCCCCCCTTCACCTTACCCTACGCTTGAATCTCGGGACGAGATTTTTGTTTAGTGGGGGTGAGTTGTCACATCCCTAGTTCTGGCCTGACCTATGCCTGCTTCCATGTGTGCATCATGTTTAAATTTAAATGAAATTTGAATTGAGGAATTTTCAAAGCCTCAGAAACCTTCTAAAAATGATCAACATTTAAATCTTCTCAAATGAGTCCAAGAAAATGTTCCTCTTAGTCTCTGAAAATATTGCAAAGAGGAAAAACTCAATACAATATTTTTGGTATCTCAGAGTTAATTATTTTGGGCCTTTGAATTAAATAAATAACTATTTGCATTGGATATATATTTCTTAATTAATTAATATATGTCCTATAATTCTGATCTTTGATGAAGGGCTTTGGAATAATCCTACTAGTCCCTACCATAATTATCAGAAGCAATAAAAATGGTTTAGTGTCTAAAACTAAATCAAAACAAACTACAGAAAATAGAAAACAGAATTAAATAGAAATAAAAGAGAGAGAGAGAAGGACTTACCTGACGCTTACCTGAGGCCCACCCACCTGGTGGCCTAGCAGAATCGGCCCAGCCCACCACTGCAGCCCCTCCGTCGTCTTCCTCCCCTCGCCCCGAAGCAGCTACGTGCCCGGCGCGCAGGCGAGCCGCGCCAGCTCCTCCTTGCCTGCCTGGCTACCCCCTCGTCGCCCTGGTCGCCTCCCGCGACGCCACGCAACCCCTCCCCCCCGACGATCTCTCACTCTCTCTGGATCTCTCCCCTTCTTCTGCTCTTCCCACCGAGAGCCGCCGCCGATGTCGCTCGCAACCACCGCGACCACAGCCACCTCCTCGCTCCCTCTCCGCATCCCTGAGCTCCGTCCCGACCCCAAGGAGCTGCACACCGACGCACGCGACCAGAGGAGGCCCCAGTCGACCGGAGCGTCGTCATCTTCATCCCCGGTGCCTGGAGATCGCCGCCATAAATTCGCCGTCGCAGAAGCTTCCCCGAGCTTGCCGACCCCTCCGTTCGATCCACTGTGAGCCCCTCTTCCTCTTCCCCCTTCTCTCAAGCTCGCGCTCATCCCCTAGCTTCTTTCTCCACCGCGGCCGAGAGCTTCTCACCGCCGGCCATGGCGTGGCCGTGGCCACAGCCACCGCAGCTCGCTTCCGAGCCCACCGTCGTGCTCACCGCAACCTCAGGAGCCCACAGCACCCACCAGTTTCTCCCGTAGTGCACCATAGCGTCGAATCGATCGGCGCCCGAGCTCCGGCCGCCGCCTCTGTGCTCGCCGTCGTCATCTTCGGCGACTCCGAGGCCTTCAGATGGCTCCGCTAGACACGGTCGAGCGCGGGCTACCCCCTGGTGGCCTTCGCGCATTCATCCGTCGCCCGCAGCTCAAGTCCGGCGAGTTGCCGCCGCAGTTTAGGTCGTCGCCGGCGAAAACTCCGGTGACTGTCGACGTGGACGCTATTAGGTGCTAACCCTGCCAGCTAAGCCCCCAAATGACACTGACAGTGGGCCCCACGCCTGGTCAAACCCCAGTCAGCGCTGGGTTTGACCGGGATTATATCATGTTTCACTGACGTGTGGACCCCACACGTCAGGTTTGACCCGGACCAGCCCAGTTGACTCTGCTGACGTCACAGTGATGTGGTGCTGACGCCATAAATCATTTTATGGATTTATTATTATTCAGGAAATTCCAGAAAATTGTATAAACTTCTAAAAATCATAGAAATTCAACCGTAACTCCAAATGAACTAAATTATATATGAAAAATTATCAGAAAAATTCAAGGAATCCATCTGTACCATTTTCATGCATGTTTGAACAATGTTTGTCCTCTGTTTTGGACAAAACAAATAAAGGGCATTTAAATAATCATATATGGAGTTGGAGTTTGAATCATGTATTCAAACCAACTTCATTTAAATCGTAGCTAGGTGCATTAGCCCAAAACACATTCATATTGCCATGTCATAGCATGCATCATATTGTGCATTGCATTGATCGTGTTTCTTCTGTGTTTGCCGGTGTTGTTCCCCCTCGATAGACGTTGTACCGGCGATGTGATCGATGACACCGATGAAGAGCTATATTATCTTCAGAAGTGCCAGGCAAGCAAAACCCCCTTGTTCATTCCGATACAATCCTACTCTCTCGCTCCTGCTCTCTTTTAATGCATTAGGACAACACCGATTCATCTGTTACTTGCTGCGGTAGCTGAACCCCTTTATCCTCTGCATGACCTGTCATTGCCACAGTAAATAGATGAAACCCACTAGCATGAGTAGGAGTTGTTTGAGCCCTGTTGTGCCTACTCATTCATGCTTGTTTGTCATGCCTGCTACTGCTTAGAGTTGAGTCAGGTCTGATTCATCGGGGATGAATCAGAGGCGTGTGAACATGTCCTACTGTGTGTGAGCTAAGTGTGTGAACACGATTTGGTAAAGGTAGCGGTGAGAGGCCATGTAGGAGTACATGGTGGGTTGTCTCATTGAAGCCGTCCTTAGGAACTGAGTTCTGTGTTTGTGATCCATGATTCAGCTACTACCATACATTGGGCCCTGAAATATGACCCCGCTCGACTTCTTATTCACTCTAGTCCTCTGTCCAGGAGTTGCAAGTAGTTTCTGGTGTTTGTAGTATGCTGGAGGCCGTGCACAGCGCTGACCGGAGGGGTGGGCTGTGATGCGGTAGGCACGTGGCCGGGTATACCGGGCGCCCGTTTGGTGTCACGGAACCCTGTTCACATCATTTGGGGCTGTGAGCGAAACTCCGGCCGGATCTCCTCATGGATGGAACCTGAATAGGCGATAAACCTGGACTAGAGACTTGAGTGTTTAGGTAGGTCATGGTCTACACCCACGTCGGCTTTCGCTTGAAGTCTGCCGAGCACATGTCGTGTGCAGACGCTAAGTGGTGGAAACATGTATGAAGAAGTACACCCCTGCAGGGTTAACATCATCTATTCGAATAGCCGTGTCCGCGGAAAAGGACTTCTGGGTTGCTTATATCAGTTCATAGACAAGCGAAAGTGGATACTTTAAAATGCGCAAGATAAGCGTGAGTGCTATGGATGGCGTTCTCGTAGGGAGACGGGAGCGGATCCATAGTGGTGTATTGATATGGTGAATATGTGGACTCGTGTGCGCCACCTCAAAAGAGTTACTTGCAGTCGTAGTTTAGGTTAGCCATCGAGTCAAAGCTGGCTTGTTGCAGTTAAACTCCACCATCCCCTTTGTTGATAATGATGCATATGTAGTTAGTTCTGATGTAAGTCTTGCTGGGTACATTTGTACTCACGTTTGCCTATTTTATGTTTTTGCAGAGAGACTTCGGTCTCACTAGTAGTTCCACGTGGACTTCGACGTTTAGCTTGTTACCTCAGCTACGATCTTGTGCCCTCGGCAGGATCTGATAGATAGTTAGGCTTCTCAGCCTTTTTCATTTATAGATGTCTGTACTCAGACATGATAGCTTCCGCTTGTGCTTGATTTGTATGCTCTGAATGTTGGGTCATGAGACCCCTGTTTGTAATATCTCGCTCCTCGGAGCCTAATGAATAAATAATTGAGTCGTAGAGTCATGTTGTGATGCCATGTTGTATTTGCACATATCGAGCATATTGTGTGTATGTTATTGAAATGCTTGGTATGTGTGGGATCTGGCTATCTAGTTGTTTATCCTTAGTAGCCGCTCTTACCGGGAAATGTCTCCTAGTGTTTCCACTGAGCCATGGTAGCTTGCTACTGCTCCGAAACACTTAGGCTGGCCGGCATGTGTCCTTCTTCGCTCCTATGTCTGTCCCTTCGGGGAAATGTCACGCGATGAATACCGGAGTCCTGTTAGCCCGCTACAGCCCGGTTCACCGGAGTCCTGCTAGCCCAGTGCTACAGCCTGGATTCACTCGCTGATGACCGACATGTTCGATGCTGGGTCATGGATGCCTGTCCCTGTAAGTCTGTGCCACTTTGGGTTTACGACTAGCCATGTCAGCCCGGGCTTCTTATCATATGGATGCTAGCGACACTGACATATACGTGTGCCAACAGGCGCAAACGGCCCCGGGCAAAGGTAAGGCGACACCCGTGGGAATACCGTGCGTGAGGCCGCAAAGTGATATGAGGTGTTACATGCTAGATCGATGTGGCATTGAGTCAGGGTCCTGACAGCTAGCTGACGGCAAAGAGCTGGTAGATGGCAAAGTAGCTGATTCCAGTAGTGTGATGCGGTATGATAGGGTGGTATCCTCCTTTGAATGATTTGAGTGACTTGACTTGGCACATGTTCACGCATGTAGTTGAAAACAAATCAACATAGACTTCACGATATTTATGTTCATGTTAGATTATATCCTACTCATGCTTGCACTCAGTGTTGATTAATTTTAATGCATGTTCATGACTGTTGTCGCTCTCTCAGTTGGTCGCTTCCCACTCTCTTGCTAGCCTTCATCTGTACTAAGCGGGAATACTGCTTGTGCATCCAAACTCCATAAACCCCCAAAGTTATTCCATATGAGTCCACCATACCTTCCTATATGCGGTATTTACATGCCGTTCCAAGTAAATTTGTATGTGCCAAACTCCAAACCTTCAAATGAAATTCTGTTTTGTATGCTCGAGCAGCTCATGTTTCAACTAGGGTTGTCTCTATCTTCCATGCTAGGTGGGTTATTCTCAAGGGGAGTGGACTCCGCTCCTCATTCACGAGAAAATGCCTGGTAACCGGGATGCCCAGTCCCATGATCAAAAAGATCAAAGCAAATCGAAATAATTAAACAAAACTCCCCCATGGCTGTTGCCATGGATTGATGCTTGTTGGTGGTGGGGGAGTATAAACTTTACCATTCTGTTTGGGAACCACCTATAATGTATGTAGCATGGAAGATATCGAGATCTCATAGTTGTTGTGCCGATAGTGAAAGTATACCGCTCAAAATGATATTCATCTCTGTTTTAAAATCGAGCTCTGGCACCTCTACAAATCCCTGCTTCCCTTTGCGAAGGGCCTATCAATTTACTTTTATGTTGAGTCATCACCATCTTATTAAAAAGCACCGGCTAGAGAGAACATTATCATTTGCATGCATTACTAGTAGTTTATATTGGGTGTGACTTGACTGGGTCTCTTTTACCATGAATTACAATGTTTATTTAGTCCTTGATCTTTAAAGGTGCTCTGCATTTATGTTTTGCGGTCTCAGAAAGGGCTAGCGAGATACCATCTTGTTATATCATATTATGACTGTTTTGAGAAAGTGTTGTCATCCAAGATTTATTATTATTGCTCGCTAGTTGATTATGTCATTGATATGAGTAAAGATGAGACCTAAGTGTTATTGTGAATATGGTTAGTTCATAATCCTTGCTGAAAACTGGAATGCTGACTTTACATATTTACAACAACAAGAGCAAACAGAGTTTGTAAAAGTTTTTCTTTATCACTTTCAGTTTGTCAACTGAATTGCTTGAGGACAAGCAATTGTTTAAGCTTGGGGGAGTTGATACGTCTCCAACGTATCTACTTTTCCAAACACTTTTGCCCTTCTTTTGGACTTTAACTTGCATGATTTGAATGAAACTAACCCGAACTAACGTTGTTTTCAGCAGAGCTGCCATGGTGTTATTTAGTATTTATTGTGCAGAAAACAAAAGTTCTCGGAATGACCTGAAAATCCAAGGAGATAACTTTTGGAAAATATAAAAAATACTGGCGAAAGAATCAAGGACAGGGGGCCCACACCCTGTCCATGAGGGTGGGGGGCGCGCCCCCTGCCTCGTGGGCCCCCTGGAGCTCCACCGACCTGAAATCCAACTCTATATATTTGGTTTCGCGGAGAAAAAAATCAAAGAGGAAGTTTCATCCCGTTTTATGATTCGGAGCCACCGCCAAGCCATAATCTCTCTCGGGAAGGCTAATCTAGAGTCCGTTCGGGGCTCCGGAGAGGGGGATTCGTCGCCGTCGTCATCATCAACCATCCTCCATCACCAATTTCATGATGCCCACCGCTGTGCCTGAGTAAATCCATCGTAGGCTTGCTGGACGGTGATGGGTTGGATGTGATTTACCATGTAATCAAGTTAGTTTTGTTAGGGTTTGATCCCTAGTATCCACTATATTCTGATATTGATGTTGCTATGACTTCGCTATGCTTAATGCTTGTCACTAGGGCCTGAGTTCCATGATTTCAGATCTGGACCTATTATGTTTTCATGAATATATGTGAGTTCTTGATCCTATCTTGCAAGTCTATAGTCCCCTATTATGTGTTATGATCCGACAACCCCGAAGTGACAATAATCGGGATACTTCTCGGTGATGACCGTAGTTTGAGGAGTTCATGTATTCACTAAGTGCTAATGCTTTGGTCCGGTACTCTATTAAAAGGAGGCCATAATATCCCTTGGTTTCCATTAGGACCCTGCTGCCACGAAAGGGTAGGACAAAAGATGCCATGCAAGTTCTTTTCCATAAGCACGTATGACTATATTCGGAATACATGCCTACATTACATTGATGAACTGGAGCTAGTTCTGTGTCACCCTATGTTATTACTATTACATGAGGAATCGCATCTGACATAATTATCCATCACTGGTTCAATGCCTACGAGCTTTTCACATATTATGCTTTGCGTATTTACTTTTTCGTTGCTACTGTTACAATCATTACAAAACTCCTATCGCTACGTCTACCACTGTTACCATTACTATCATACTACTTTTCTACTAAATACTTTGCTGCAGATACTAAGTTATCCAGGTGTGGTTGAATTGACAACTCAACTGCTAATACTTGAGAATATTATTTGGCTCCCCTTGTGTCGAATCAATAAATTTGGGTTGAATACTATACCCTCAAAAACTGTTGCTATCCCCTATACTTGTGGGTTATCAGCCGCCGGGTCTGGGAACACCCAATGTGTCCTGGCTTCCAGAAGCCGGATCACGGCACCCCGCCGTGGGTGGGAAACAAAGTAGTCTGCCGAATCTTGAAGGGGAAGGGACGCACCTCCCACAGCCCGACGCGAACGCCACATGGCGAACAGTAGCCGGAGAGGCCCTGCCAGGCCACGCGCGCGACAGGCGGTAACAACAGGTTGGGGCCCTTCATGCCGTGTCCTGGGCCCTCGTGCGGGGACTTATTATGGCCGCCGCGGACGGTTGCACTTCTCGATGTAGTTAATTCGTGGGGGAATCGTGCCCACACAATCATCCCTCGCCTTGTCCTTCTTCTCTCTGCCCAGTCTCTCAAGCTCGCCGGCCACCAGAAAGCCAGACGTTGCCTGAATCACCCACCGGCCGTGCTAGCTCCTTCTTGCCGCCGCACTTCGCACCCTCGCTGAGCCCGACTAATGGTGCCGCTGAAGTCATGGGAGGGATCCATCGTCACCGATGCCGATATCCAGCAAGTCCGCGACACCGGACGACAGCCGCCGGTGGAGGATGTTGCCGCACGCGCGCCCGGAGAGGTGGTGGAGCCACAGCCACAAAACGGCGAGCATGTGGTCTTCTACATCGACTTCCAGCGCAGGCTCGGCCTCCCCGCGAGCGCTTTCTTCTATACCTTCCTTTCCTTCTTCGGGCTGGAGGCGCACCATCTTGGTGCAAACGTTGTGCTGCCGCTCTCGGGTTTCAGCACCCTCTATGAGGGCTATTTGGGGGTGGAGCCATACGTGGAGCTCTAGAGCCGCCTCTTCTTCCTCAAGCAGTAGGGGTCGGAGGCCGGGGCCATGTCTGACTGCGGGGCCGCCTTCGTTTCTGTCCGGCCGAACAGGGTGTTCCCCAAGAAGCCCATCGAGGATTCTGCCAAGAAGTGCCAGAATATGTTCTTCTACGTGCGCAACATTGGCGGAGGAGGCGACGCCATCTACTCGCCGCCGTTCTTCACTGACTAGCCCCTCGCTAAAAAGAACTGGGGCCACATGTGCAAGAACGCGCCGTAGGGGATGCCGAACTTGTGCGACCGGATCCGGGAGATGACGATGCTGGAGGGGCTTAAGGGGACATATCTCGTCACCGCCTTCATTGCGCATTGGGTGCTGCCACTACAATGCCGGGCGCACATTATCGGCCAAATGGGTTACCACCGGGATGCCACCCGGATGTCATCCGGGAGGCTGCCGCCAGAGCAGGTCGCCGACCGGGTGAACGCCATCTCCCTGGCTGGGTTGGCTCCTGATTGGCGCTTCGGCAAGGCGCCCTACAACGCCGAGCACCCAGTGCCTGTAGTGAGTCCTTGGTCTTCATGCTTTGCAATGTTTCAGCTCCTCCTTCGCCCGAATGCAACACGGGAGGTGCGGCTGAATGCAATCGGACAAACGTATGATGGGACGAGGATGCAGGTACTAGCCAACGAGTAGGCCCTCTTTGAGGGCACGAAATCTTTCGTTGAGAACCCGGAGCCGGCCGACGCTGGAGTCATTGAGGCGCGCCGCGTGGGTAAGTCTCCTCACCCAGATCTCTTCCGAGATTTGGTCGGACGATGACGTGGAGATCCTGATGCATGCTAGTGGTGCAGCACCACTGAGGGGAGGGGACGGCACCGTCGACCCCCCAAAAAGGCTGACGAAGACGGCTGATGCCGGGTTGTCCCATGCACCAGCCGTGGCAAGCTGGCCACACGGGAAGAATGATGCGCCATCAAAGCCGGCCGAGAAGCGGGGGTCGGAGGGCCTAGCCACAGGTGGCAAGCCAGCCGCCAAGAAGAAGTGCCACGTCATCTTGACACTACCGATGAGATAGGCCATCCCGACGGCGATCGGGTACGTTTCCTTGCAAACTTCGGCGTGCTGCCAAGTCATTCTTCTCTTACGCTTTTCTTGGCGTGAGTGTCACGCCCAATATGCGACCCTATCCTAAAGGAACTTGAAGGTCCCACCAAGGATAGAAGCGCATATTGGAGACGCTTTTGCAAGGTGGATATCATTGCATCATACAATTAAATAATAGTTGGGGATACATACAAGAGGCATACAATGCCACATGAATACAACAACATCATACATAAGAGCAACATCCGACTTCGGATGAAACACAAACACAAACTCAAACGACATCCACCCTGCTAGCCCAGGCTGCCAACCCGGAACCTATCCCCTGATCGAAGAAGAAGCAGAAGAAGAACTCCAAAACAAGCAAACATCACACTCGCGTCATGATCATCACATTACCTGAACCTGCAACTGTTGTTGTAGGCATTTGTGAGCCACGAGGACTCAACAATCCCATTACCATGGGTATCAAGACTAGCAAAGCTTAATGGGTATGAAATGGATAAGTGGTGAGGTTGTAGCAGCGACTATGCCTGATGTGGTGGCTAACTTATGTATACAAGAATAAGATGAGAAACTACGCAAATGGTCGGAATCTATTAATGATCAAGAAGTGATCATGTAACTACTTACGTCCAAACATAACCCAAACCATATTCACACGCGGTTGATGTGTTTTAATTAAGTCAAGTGTCAAGTTCTCTACAATTGGATATTAACAAATTCCCATCTGCCACATAACCGCGGGCACTGCTCTCGAAAGTTTATATGCTGCAGGGGTGTCCCAACTTAGCCCATTATAAGCTCTCACAACCAACGAAGGATATTCCTTCTCCCAGGAAGACCCGATCAGACACGGAATCCCGGTTATAAGACATTTCGGCAATGGTAAAACAAGACCAGCAAGACCGCTCGGATGTGCTGACAAATCCCGATAGGATCTGCACATATCTCGTTCTCAGGGCACAGCGGATGCGCAGTACATACAGCTAAAACCAGCCCTCAAGTTTCCCCGAGGTTGCGCTGCAAGTGGCTCTAGTTCGGACCAACACTTAGAGAAGTACTAGCCTCGGGGGGGAGGGTTAAATAAAGATGACCCTCGGGTTTATAACTCCCAAGGGAAAGTTAGTAGGTTGTTAGGCAAATGTAAAACCAAGGTTGGGCCTTGCTGGAGGAGTTTTATTCAAAGCGAACTGCCAAGGGTTCCCATAAACCCGACCACGTAAGGAACGCAAAATCAAGGAACATAACATCGGTATAACAGAAACTAAGGTGGCAAGAGTGGAACAAAACACCAGACATAAGGTCGAACCTTCCACCCTTTACCAAGTATATAGATGCATTAATTAAATAGGAGATATTGTGATATCCCAAAATAATCCTGTTCCAACATGGAGCAATCTTCAACTTCACCTCCAACCAACAACGCTATAAGAGGGGCTGAGCAAAAGAGGTAACATAGCCAAACATCGGTTTGCAAGGAAGGGTGAAAAGGTTAGAGGATGACATGGCAATTTGGGAGGCTTGATAAACAAGTGATAGGTAGCGCAGCATAGCGATAGAACGAAGCAACCAGCACAGCAATGATAGTAGTGAGATCCAGGGTAACGGTCAACTTGCCTAAAATCCTGCAAGGAAGAAGAACGAGTCCATGAAGAAGTCGAACGGGCGAAGACAAACCAAACGTAGACGAACGAATCCTCACGATCGCAACGAAACATGAACTATCGAGAAGAAGCATAACCGGAAAGAAGCAAACAACATGGTAAACACAAAACACATAAACATGACATGATGCTCAACCAATTATGATGCATGACAAAGGCTATATGATGCTACTGATGGCAAGAGCTGATGCATACAAGAACGACACATCAAAGCAAGTTTAAATGAGGCCAGAACAACATATAACCAATCCGGTAAGTCCCCATATGCAAATTTCGAAATTGGTCCAGATCTGAATAAACCTCATGTTCAAGTTAGTAAACATCAAGTTAAAATGCACCAAGATGATCTACGCAAAATTCTAGTCAAGTTACATATAAAGTTCATTTAATTCGGAGCTACGGCCTAGAAGATATGAGCAAAACAAGTTAAACATGACGTTGATGCAAAATGCATTCAAACATCAAGCACACACTCTCAAAACAAGGATACAAGAAGATAAGATGAAACTACATTCAAAATCAAGCTAGTTTCATATAGAGGATGCTCAAAACGGAGCAACGGTGCAACACATACACTCCAAACAAGATATAACAAAAATCTGCCCAAAACAGCAAGTAGGCACTTTGCAACCATCAAACCAACATGCTATAGGGATCGTCTGAGCATAAACTTGACATGCACTTCATGAACAGATAACATATTTCGAATATCATTAAGTTTTAGGTTCATAGGCATCAAGATTAATCCAATATGATCAATGCAAAATGCAACTTTATAACACAGGAGCATATACATGAGCAGCGTTAATAAGATGGAAATTTGAAAGCAAGAAAGAGACAAGCAAAATCAAGTAAACATAGCAACCAAGGGCATGGCATCAAATTACACATAACAAAGAGTAAATAACATCATGGCATCTTATACATATGACTTATGGATTAGTGGGAACCAACATGACAAGATTGAACATAGGTAAACAGTTTCAGCAAGTGTAAACCAGCAACATTATGTTAGCATGTTTGCAAGCATAGAACAATGGCATATGACACTTACAATTAACAAACTTACCATCTGGGCGAAGATCTCATTGCATACTACCAAACATGTAATTGGAGCATCTCCAGAATATGAACGTATCAACTAATATTAAGCTTACAATATGGCATCATGAAGTTAACAGAAATATGGAACATTATATAAGCATATTCAGGGCAAAGAATATATATGCTACATGACATATATAGGGCATCAAAAGGAATCGCAAGATAGATCATAACATGGGCATGAAAACATGTCAACTAATTATCTCCAGATTATGCATGGATTAATTGGTCGCATCAAGCAAACATGGCATCATGATATGACAGGAACAGACTTGACAAAACATTAACAACGAGTAGCCCACTTCACGAGCTTGATGCACTAAGTACAGGGCATATCAAAATACACAGATTGCACCACAGTAAAGATGGCATGATTAAGCTCCTAAAACATATAGGCATGATGTTCAAAATAAACTCACACATGAAGATATAAAAATGACAAATAGGCAAGTTACATCAATTTTCAGCAGCTAACAGCAACATGCACTTTTGCAACAGAGATTAATATGTCAAGATGCACCCTAAAATGAATGCAAATCACACCAACATGTAGAGAACAAAGAGTAGAACATGTGCATATCAATATTATCATCATATGATTAACAGGGACAAAGTTACACCACTAACAAGATGAATACATGATGTTAACAATCAGCAGACTTCAGCAGCTTATAACACTTAGCAGGTTTGCAACGACAATTAAGGAATCAAGATTAATCCTCACATGAATTAAAACTAATCTATCTTCTATATTATCAAGAGACGAACATTTAGACATATCATGCACGCAAAACGGAGTAGTGAGCACGAAGTTATGACCATGCAAACATGTGCACCTAAAGTTAAAAACACTAGGACGGGCAAAAATAGACCTCTGGGAAACTAGGACGGGACGGTCCCAGAACGAACAGATCCGGGGCAGACGTGGGTGTTTGGATCATGGGGTTGGTGGATCTCATCCAACCCCCGGATCCGGTGAACTCCGGCGAGGGGCGGCGGTCTCCGGCGAGGGGCAGGTGGTGGGGAGGCTGCCGGCGGTGAGCGGCGCGCGAGGCGCGGTGGCCGAGCGGTGCGGGGCGACGGCTTGGTGAAGGGGTGCTGGGCTGCAAAGAGAGAGGGGTTTCGGTTAACTCGGTTAACCGTTGGGGCATCAAACGACCTCCAAATGGAACGAAATTTGACAGGCGGTCTAACGGTGATGTAGCAAGTCCACTTGACAAATCTAGACCCATTCCGAGAGGGTTTTTCTACGGCTCACAAAACAAGAACTGGGAGGTGCTGCGGGCACATGCGAGTGTGGTTGGGCTCAGAACGGACAACGGAGATAACCGAGAGAACCCAAACTGATGCAATTTTTGAAAAACATGCAGATGAAATGCGGCTCATCTCGGATGCGCGGGCGGAAGCAAGCCAGACCGACAGTGTTGTCTTCCTCCAGCTTGAGGGAGAGGCCGAGCTACTCGATCCGGTGATGGGCGTCGGTGTCGTCGAGGCGCATGGACCCTGCCGGCTTGTAACCAAGACGCAAGGAACCGGGTCGGCGGAAGCCAGACGGCCACATTGGCCGGATGGCGGGAAGGTCCTGCCGGTGTGAGTCTTCCTGAGCCGGCTCGTTGCCCAGGTTATCTGTCGCCGTCAGGGCGCGATTGCGCTGAGTTTGGGTATGGCCGGAATGAGCTTCGCTAGGGGTGGGGAGGATGTCGTGTTCGGATGCTCAGGGCTCTTGGGGTGGCGCGACCCGGATGCCGCAGGATGGTCAGGGTGGTATTGTTGTGTGTTCATGGCGCCGTGTAGCTCGCGCATGCGCCGCAGGCGCTCCTGTAGTTCCTTGCCCTACAGGTTCTCCAGGCCTACTGCGGATGCCTCCGTGGCGTGCATGTTGTTGACGGGGGTGTCGTAGATGTGTGGGACCAAGCCTAGCGCGCGACCGATGGCGGCGCCACGGTTCCGTACTTCGCCAACCATGCTGGGCTCAGCTGCAGTCGACGTGAAGCCGTATGCGGCGTCACGCTCCCGCTGGACGGACTCTAACCGGCACTGCACTGTAGCAAGTGTCTTGTCCTCGTCTAGCAGGCGCTCCTCCTTGAGCTGAGCCAGGGCCTGGGCAGTGTTGGTGTAATTGACACTGGTGGCGATGGGGACGCTGAGGTTCTAAATCGTGGCGCAAAGTGTGACGTCCGGATAATTAAGCTACAGTGAACCTCTGCTAATGATGCCACGTCACCTCCATTACTGTTGCTAATCCCGCGTTAGTTCAATACTGATTCAAAATCCAAATTCAAAAACAAGTCAAACAATTAAGGTTTTCAAAAGTCAAAACTAAAATGTCCTTATTGCGACAAATAATTCATAAGATATATTGGTGGAGAAACCAAGTCTTTATAATATGTTTAAATGCCCTAAACTAATTAAATCAGTAGCCAAAACCATTAATTAAATGCCTTTTATATTTTGTCAAATACTAAACTATATTATTCAGGGATGAAACTTTTTGTGGTTGTGACATAATTTGTAACATCAATTTAGGTGCCACTTTGGTATTTTATTAAAACTAAAATAATTAGGAACTAAAAGAAAATAGAAAAGAAAAATAAGAAAAACTAAAAGAAAACAAAACAAACAAAAAAGGGGAAAGGGAACCCCCCCTTCACTGGGCTCCGGCCCAGCTGGCCAGCCCAACTGGCCCACCTAACGTCCCCTAGCCTATATGGCCTCGTACCCCAAACCCTAACCCCCCGAGTCACCCCACTCCTCCCCCGCACGATCCCCACCCCACTCTCTCATCCATCTCGCCGCCCTCCCGATCTGATCTGGATCGGGGGCTCGACCCACCCCGCCGCCAAGACGCCGCCCGGAGGCCCCCTCCCCCCGCCTGAGGACCGTCGTCA